>NW_024541392.1:0-66543 GCF_016758755.1 Suillus discolor | reverse complement strand
CATCAGTAAATTCACACATTGCTTGAACTTCCTTTTTTGCAACTTGCTGCCGGGTAATTCCAAAAAAGGAGCGGAAAAGTCATTCATAAGAACGGTGACACCAACTTGCCATCAACTTGCCACAAGGCAATTTAAGTCGAAAAAGTAGATGCCTCCTCTTGACTTCGACTTTTTTCAAACTTTTTGTTGGCTTTTTTGGCACTTATTTGTAAAATAGCCCACATTGCAAGTAGTGCAAGTTGGGGCTACTTATTTCACACTTGTTTCGACAAAAATGACAAAATATTGCATTCAAGGATAATTACATGATAGGACTACTAAGTACTAGTGGGGAAACAATACAACTACTTGTGGCAGTGGCGACTAGATGCAGAAACGAACTCAAAGAATGGGGAGCCAGCAGCAGCAAATTTTGAAGAGGGTGAAAGGTGGGATGCGAGGAATGAAAGGCGGCATACAAGGCAGACGGCACATGAGGCAAGCGGCAGACTGCAATGAAGCAGACACTATTAATAAAAGGAAGTAAAACAAATGAAAAAAACTTACTTGGAGGTATGCGAAAGGACAGGCGAAGTTTGGACACTGAGGCAAGCGAACATTATTAGTCAAGGGAAATTTAAAAAAATGAAAAAAAACTTACTTGGAGGTACATGAAAGGACGGGCGAAGTTTCAGATGCTGAGGCAAGCAGACATTATTAGTAAAAGAAAATACAACAAATAAATAAAAACTTACTTGGAGGCCATGCGAAAGGATGGGCGAAGTTTCAGACACAGACATTTTTAGTAAAATGGAAAAAAAAACAAATAAAAAAACTTACTGGGAGGTGTGCGAAAGGGTGCGAGACCATGAGAGTGAAGTTTCAGACACTGAGGTATGGAGGTATGTGAGATGATGCATGGAAGTTAGATTGAGAGTCAGACAAGGTTGAACGTTAACGTTGAGAGTGAACTTCGTGTGAAAAACTGACGTGGTTCAAATATGACACGTGACGCGTGATGGTTCACAGCGCTCATTTTTGACAAATCCTGAAACTGCATGCGCCCATCTTTGTCATACTGACTTTAGCTTCATGCAGATTGAAGGAATCGGTTTGTATAGTTTGGGTTTGGGTACTGTACGTGCATCTATCAATTGTTCTTTCAATTTTTGCTAACTGCAGCCCTCCACACACCCCCCGGCACATCTCTCGCATCCTCCCAATCCAACCATGCCCAACTGCACCCTCCAGCACCCATACCTGGCGCCCTCCAGCACCCTCCTTGTTCGAGTTCGAGCCACGCTGATCCAAGTCATTGCCACCGCTCACAGGAAGTGAGTGTGTCGATCCTCGTTTGAGCAAGACCCATGCTGATCTAAGTCGTTTCCTGCTGTTCACAGTTCATGAGTCTGTCGATCCCCCTTCGAGCAAGACCCATGCTGATCCAAGTCGTTTCCTGCCATTCGCAGTTCATGAGTCTGTCGATCCCCCTTTGAGCTCAAGCCACGCTGATCCAAGTCATTTCCCGCTGTTCACAGTTCGTGAGTCTGTCGATCTCGTTATTGTGTTGCTACTACTGATATACATTGTACCTACACCCATATGTCTAGTACATGAATACATGGGTCACGAGTTACTACCTGCCGCGGGTTACATACCAAGTTGAACTACTTATTTACTTGCTGTACTTATTTCTGTTTCGAATACTTGAACTGACTTTTTTGATCTTATGCTACTTTTCGGCACTTGTGTGTCATACACTTCCTTTTTTGACTTGTGAAAACAAACAGCCAAGTGAATAAAGGTGAATAAGTGTCAATAAGTTAAAAATAAGTTTTAATTTTCGAAAAAAGGTCTGCCAAGAAATGTGTGAATTTACTGATGTGAGTACGATGATATAACAAAGAGGAAACTAACGATACGCACCTCAGTCATGGGGAAACGGACTGAGGTGTGTTGACGGATATTCGACGTCTTAAGAAAAGGGGAAAAGGAGTCAGGTACTGCAAAATGTCTCTGATATATATATGCCACTTGTCGTCATGTCCGGGTGGTCCGACGAATGCTATCAACTGCTCTTGACACTCCCACTCGGTGGACTAACCGGTATAGTTGGACGACAAAGTCCCATCTCCTCTCGGTGACGCATTACAGCCGGGCGAGGCAAGGCCTTCGTGAGGCTATCAGCCAACATTTCCGAGGTCGACTTGTACTCAAGCTTGATCTGATCAGTGTCGACGAGGCTGCGGATGAGGTGGTAGTGGACACGGATGTGTTTAGCCTTCTCATGGAACTTGGGGTTCTTGGAGAGGGCAAGGCTAGCTTGGTTATCACCATAGAGGAGAGGGGGATCATATAGGTCAGGATCGACGCGGAAGTCGTGGAGTAATTGGATGAGGTATAGCGCCCCTCCCGGGAGGCATTCGAGAGACCAATGTACTCTGCTTCCGTCGTCGATGTTGCAATGATGGACTGCTTTTGTGCCTTCCAGCTTATGGGCCCACCAAACAGCTGATAGACGTACGCACTGGTCGACTTGCTGTCGTCGCGGTCCGCGGCATAGTCTGAGTCAGAGTGACCAATGAGGCCTTCATCGGATAAACCAAAGACGAGCATCAGGTTCGTTGTACCATGGATGTACCTAAGTAGGTGCTTGAGTTGATGGTGATGCTCAATGCCAGGGTTCTCCATGTAGCGAGAGAGACATGACACAGCGAACACGATGTCGGGGCGAGTGGTCCTCATGGCATAGTTAAGCTCACCGATTGTGCGACGGTAGGGAATAGATGTGATGGTGGTTGCCTCGTCTTCAGTAGGAGCGCGAGTGGCCTTCTGGAGCACAATGCCGGGAGTCATAGGCGTGCCAACAGGGTTGCATTGAGACATCCCGGTGTTCTCTAGAATCTTCTCCAGGTAGGTCTTTTGGCTGATGGAGAGGAGGCGTTTCTCGCGATCACGAGTGATGTGCATCATCACGAAATTGGGGAGACAATGTTTTACCTAGATTCATTCGGCAAGATCAGAGCAAAAATACATGGGATTATATGTAAAAACAAAACTAGACAACATAATACATGAGCATGAGCAGATTGGGTCGAAAGACAGTAGATTATAGGACAACCGCAATTGTGAGGAGAATACATCACGTCTCGCAAGAATGGTCCTTGATAAATAGAAAGCTACAAATGCTTGTCACAACGACGGAAAAAAAATGAAGTTTTACAATGCATAACAATCATGATCAGAACATTGCAATTTTGCTATTGATATACAAGAAATTGTCAGATATTATAATTGCGTCCAAACGATATCATAGTTTCCCAAAAAGGCAAGAGTTAGAACTCAGCCGAATTTTGAACTACACTGAACTCTAACCGATAATCAAGATCACATCTACTACAATACTGATTCCATGGATCCAAATGAGTTCAATAGTCAACATCAGCTCAATGCTCAGGGACAAGACGATCAATCTAACAGTCAGGTGGTGAGTAGAACTGACTGATATTTTGCACCTAATTTAAAACTTTACCGTTACTAGTTAGTACTGCCTCACTCTTATGATGTCCCAGGACCATTGATTGTCACGGAATCGGCAATTGTATGTAGTCATTGTATATTGTACTTAACTGTGGCAGCTAACGAACACGATGCAGGCAATTTGGAAGGCTGCAACAGCGGCCGCTCAATCCTATATAGGCCAAAGTGTTACAGTAACATGGCATGAGTCCCCTGCCAGCAGAACAGCCCTCTGCCACCGCACAGCTATAGACGATACCGGAGTCTCACCAGCTCTATGACGATAGATGACGACAGATGATGATAGACGATAAGCGGCAACTGCCGGCTTAGATAAGCGGTCTGGACCGCACGTGACGACACATGACGACATAGGTCTAGAAGACCTATTTATGTTATCAAGATAGAAGGCAAGCCTCATGCTGCCTCATGTACTGATAGAAGGATGCCTCATGGATCCTATCTACGATAGAAGCCCGCCTCATGGACGCTATCTCTGACTCATGTAGATAAGCAGATTAGAACCCAGCTTTAGGCTGAGCTTAGATATGAAGAATAGCCTTATATAAGGTCGAAGATTAACAGTAGACATTCCTTACTTTAATCTTACTAGGTTTACCCTTGAACTCCTTGTCCCGCTAAAGCTACCTGCTCGACATCGACTCGTACCTTCAGTGACGCCTCTCACTGTCTGTAAACCGCTATCATCTCGGCGTAACCCCTCGTTAACCACCACGAGCTACGTTCGAGTACGTAACCTTTGCTTGTCTGTAAAGGCCGACGACTCTCAGCACTTGGTACCACTGTCGTGGTTGTCGCTGTTTAGATCATCCTAGTCGCACACGACCGTTTGTCGTAACACAAAGCCACCATCCTGTGCAACGACAACAAATCAGTGCAACGGAACGAGAGAGATGTTGGCTGACCCTGATGGCGCTGCAGAGAGAGCAAGAGCTGAACGACATGGTCAAATGGCTGGAAAGCGAGTGGCGGGAATTAAACGAGGTTAGAAGTGTGTTAGGGATTGGCAGAAATTAGCAACAGGACTCGGTCCAGATCATCACCGTTATCATCATCAGAGTGAATAGAGCTCGAACTTAACACCAAATTTCGCGCGGGAATCGACTCGTCGTCGCTGAGGACGATGCCAGAGTCGCGTGGCTTATACTTGGAGGGTAGCAATCCTTCCTTGCCTTTCTGTGATCGTGGAGAAGGGGTTCCCTCTGTGATGCTAATGAGTGCTGAAAATAATCGTAAGACGTCAGCAGTTCTTAATGTTATCATGCTCACACCAATCATACAACTGCAACAAAGGCGGCGACTACGAAACCACAGCCAAGGTTAGATTGAGTTAACTTTAACATCCGACTACCCTCCACGAACCTATAAAATAGCTGCACAAACTATATGCATTGATGGTCGACCACCAAGTGGGATCATCTGAGACTATGGCCATATTGGTAGAGAATAGGTGTGGGTGAGAGGCGAACTTGGTGGACGTAAGACAATGGTATTCGTACTAGTTATACCACCATCCGGTACGTAGATCAGCAAAAATTTGAGATCGGGAGATGATGACCGTTCCTGCTTTGATTGGTCGAAGGGGATATTTTTGCGTGAGGAAAGATAAATCAATCCAGGGGATCATAGTAGCCATTGGTCATAGAACATGTGTTTCGCCATTCCAAGCCATGAATGGATGGAGGAGTTGAAGACGGTCACTCTTAGGGTCAACTGCAACCGAAACGCTAGCACGGTCTCCAGGAGGGGGCTGGAAGGTGTTTTGGCTGGGGTCGTAGCCGCGAGGAGGAAGCTCATTACCAGTAGGGTCCGAGAACTTGAAAGGCTTGCCATCAGAACCAATGAGGGTGTCCGAAACCGGGTTGAAGGTGAGGTCACCAGCGAAGGCCATGGCAGTTACAATATCCGGGGAGGCGATGAAAGCGTGGGTGGCAGGGTTAGCATCATTACGGCCAGTGAAGTTACGGTTGTAGGAGGTGATAACTAAAAACCATTAGTTACAAAATGTAATATAATGAGACGAAAAACGCACTTGAGTTAACCTCGCCCTTCTTAACATCTTGCCTGTCCCATTGACCAATGCAAGGACCGCATGCGTTAGCCAGGACGAGACCGCCGACCTCTTCGAAAGCACCAATTTGACCGTCACATTCAATGGTAGCACGGACTTGCTCAGAACCAGGAGTGATCGTGAACTTGCTCTTGACACTGAGGCCATGCTCGGTAGCTTCGCGGGCAATGGAAGCAGAGCGTGACATGTCCTCATATGAAGAGTTAGTGCAGGAACCAATGAGAGCGACCTTAAGTTCTTGGGGCCAGTTGTTCTTCTTGACCTCCTCTGCAAACTTTGAGAGAGGGGTAGCAAGATCAGGAGTGAAGGGACCGTTGATGTGAGGCTCGAGTTCTGAGAGGTTCTGGGCACAAAATATCAGTCTGGATGACGAGGACATTAACAACATCACAAACAATTTCGATGTTCTGGTCGTACTCGCAGCCCTCATCAGCCTTAAGGTTGTGTGAAAAGCGCTGTGCGTATTGAGCAATCTCGGAACACTTGGTAGCGTTGAGATAGTCGACCATACGACGGTTGAAGGGGAAGAGTGAGGTAGTTGCGCCAATTTCAGCACCCATGTTACAGATAGTGGCCATACCCGTGCATGACAATGATTCGACACCAGGACCGTGGTATTCAACGATGGCACCAGTTCCACCCTTGACAGTGAGAATGCCAGCGACCTTCAGGATGACGTCTGCAAACGGTTAACTATGCAAGAGAATCAATTCGAGGACACGCGCACCCTTGGGCGTAGTCCAGCCTCCAATCTTGCCAGTAAGGTTCACACCGATGACATTAGGGCACTTCAATTCCCAAGGAATATCTGCCATGACGTCAACAGCATCGGCACCCCCAACACCACAGGCAACCATACCCAAACCTCCCGCATTCGGTGTGTGAGAGTCAGTCCTGATCATGAGTCCACCAGGGAATGCGTAGTTTTCCAAGATAAAACAAGCGAAACACTTAGACTCCGCAAAAGATCGTACAACATCAAGAACGGTTCATGATCTTGTCGCCTTGTTTTTCATGCCGTCCTCGAGATGTTTTTGCTACATGTGCATCAGTCCATCAATGAAATCAAATACTATTTCATTTGTTTGGCACATACTGATCACAGTGCGACCATCAGAAAACCTGTCATCGCCTTGCCAGCACAGGCCCGGGGAGCATGACACCTCAGTCACTCGTCAAGAAGACCGTGCCTAGACCGTCATTCAGAGGCAAAGAGTTTGGCAAGGTGTGTCCAAACCCGACCACAGCGTCCATGACATTGGGGTAACGGAGACACCAGCCGAGTCTGGGCCAGCATAGCTATGTCGATTCGACGGACTGAGACAGGACTGCATGCACAGATCCAGAGTAGCGTCGACGGAAGAATTAATTTGCTTGCGTGGGCACTGCATGGATTGAGAGATTGAGGGTCCGAAGAAGTGAGTAGCTGAACTATTGGATGCCATTCGGGCGAAAGGGTGGGGGTGGGGCTGAGAATGCAAATTGAGACAGGAGGGTGTGTGAGAAAGGAAAGGATTAGGACCGCTGGAGCCTGTGAGTCGTCTTCATGGTACAGGAAAGGGCGAACCAACAAAGGAAGTGGGCCGATTGCGATTGCGAGATACAGAAGGAAATGTTATCGGCACAGTGGGTGGCTTCATATTGGAACATTCAGCCTAGAGTGAAGTTTTGTCAGCACAATGGAATATATATAAATACCGATATTCAATGTAGCTTCTAACCTTGGGTGACGGTGAGTGGTTCACACTCTTGAGGAGTTCAATGGAAACGGGCCTTGAATGTGCCCGACGCTTAATGATATGCCCTCCTGGTGAGATAGCTTCAGTGACCTCATCCTTTAAGCTACCTTTCTGTGGCACTAGCCCAGCGTTGATAAGGAGAGATTTTTTTTCTGGCTAATAGACCGGGATTTGCATTTCCAAAGTGCAGGTAGCTTTTGTACAGGTTCTCCATCAGAATCCCGATCTATGCCCCAGTCCTCATCTGAGTCATCAAGATCTCGAATGCGCAGCCGCTTCATTGTTTCTGCCTGTTTCTTGAGAAATGTGTCGGTGTCAGCTTTACTCTTTGGTTGGGGGGTGAAGCGAGGTGCTGGCAGAGGTGGAAGATGGTGGAAGGCGATACCAGATGAAGGGTTGGGTTTTGAAGCCGAGATATTAAGAGGGGTGCACATGGCTGATGAGACGGGACGCAAAGGCGTAGAGAAGTCGCCACCGCCAGATTGCGGGGATTTGCGCTTGGTACCTACGCCCACACGATGTGCAGGCTGCGAATTGAGTGCTTGGCAGCTAGTACAGCACGATGGGAATCCTTGACTGGTGTGAGTAGTGGCTGGGTGGACACGTGATGAAAGAAAGGGAAGATACAGCGGATGAGGAAGACAGAAAAAGTGTCGCTTGATCGTCATCTAACTTGATTGGTTTAGGATGTGAGATGGGGTATAGACGGTGCACTAGATGGGGTGATTTGAATGGAGATTGTAAGAAGATATCGCTGTCATCATGATCCTGCTCCTGAGCCAGTCCATCTGCTTTATGTTGGGCATCTGCTGGAAACGATGGTTGTCATCTAAGAGGAGATGGCATCAACATTGGTGACAGGTGCTCAGATGACACCCTGAGCTTTTGGGGAGTTTGATAATGGGTTGCGCAGCATCCTGGGGATATTGGAGAGACACTCTGGTTGCGTGCTCTATTTCTGGATTTTTGGGTATTCTTATTTGATCAGTTAACTGTATCAATGCTTATATGTATGATCGCAAACTTACCATTTACCTATGACAATGAATGTTAGTTCAGGTTTTGCGCCCTTCACGCCTTTTTCCCGCCAGATATCATCGATTGCCCCTAGTAGACATGGTGAAAATAAGAAATGGCCGTCGCTGAACTGACTAATCTGTGATGTCGTCAATCTCCTCTTGTCCCGTGAGTGCGTATTCTCCTTCAGAAAGGCCACCTCGGAAGAAAATGATGCGCATGGGTGTGGCCCTGTTACGTTCACCAAACTCGAAGATTGTGCGCTTGTGATAGTTTAACCACGTGTACATATGATAGACAGAATGAACTTACATATACTAATTTGCGTAATTGGTCAATTCTTGTACGCCAAGTAAACACACGAGTAAGATACCACGCACTGAGTGCTAGACCAGTAGCACAAAGTGACATAAAACCGCGGTAAATTTTCACGTTGCGAGCAAGAGGAGGGACAAGATTCTACCACTTTGTGGTAATCCAGTCAAGCACATTGCCTTCAACACTTTGGGTAGAGCTTTTAGAACAGATGCCACCCGCCATGTCGTATTTGCTGGTAGGCGAAGCTGCAAGATAGAAGGGCCAGAGTCATTGGGATCGACCTAGTAGCTTTTGGAAGTAAAAGAGAATGTTAGACGTGCTGATTTCAAAGAATATGGTGGCATGTTAAAGAATTGTTCAGAAGACAAGCTAATGTGGTGATCAGTCATCTTGGATGAGCTTTAAAGACTACTGAAAACCCACTATGTTGTTTTATGTCGAAGGCTAATATCTTGCCCAGCAGCTTTTAGAACATTGAACTTGAATAAGCACCATAGTATGGGTGCAAAGACTTGTACAGCCCTGCTGAGGATGGTCAAGAACATAATTGGCATGATGATGGGAGCAGATTGTTATCAAGGTTTGTTGACTCATTTGAAATTTCTCTTTGGACAGTCTTCCAAAAACTTCCTTTTTGAGAAGGTCGAACTAGGAGAAGACAATGACAGAGCAGAAGACGACGAAGCTGCAGTCATGACAAGTCAAACGCGATGAGGATGAACAACTAAAATTGTATGTCAATATTATGCAGGCCATACTAGTACTGAGTCGTAACCTCTGACTCAATTTCGCCTTTTCATACCATCCTCACAGATATGGTGTTTCATCGCCGGCTTTACCCCAACTCGCATGCATTTTTTGCAGCATCTAAACAGAATACAAAATTCCCTCACTGTAATCCCATTGCAAACAGAGGAGTTGAGTCTGTTAAGCAATTCTATTTGCTCTTTGTGGGTCCACTGGAGTTCAACAGGTAGTATTTCCCACTCTTTTTCATCCAGTCAGTGAAACTTTGGTGCTACAGATTTCAAGTACGTACTTCTTCGAGGATACTGGCAGGTGGCTAAAGTTGGTTGCATGAAGAACTTGTCTATTTTCACTGTGTGACGTTGAGTCTGAGATTCTCTTGAGCACGAAAGACACTGACATTGGTATCCGCATATATCAGATGCGCATCTTACAGTCCAATCAGCCTTCTTGATATCCTTATTCCACCAAGAGTACACGGCAGACTCTACATACGCCCCTCTTCCACCACCATCGGCACACAGGCAGCACGGGTACCTAAAATTGTATGCATCACGGTGGTCCTCTAGGTTGGATGGCGGAATTTTCTTCCCGTCGCTGTTGGCAGGCCTGTGTTTTTGTGGAGCGGTGTTATACGTCAACATTCACGTAGGATCTGGTGGTGTCTCACCAAAACCAATCAACCATGGATTGCGAGGTCCTATCATAGTGTAGGAGGGCGACATGGCAGGTCTTAGCCTCCGCAATCAGTCTACCTAACCTCCGAGCAGTTTCATGATTTTCAGGTGGGGCAGTGATGATAGAGGAAGGCGAAGACGGGGCTTCCATCGAGTGGTTTGGTGCAGCAAGGACACGTCTTCTACGCTGCTTTTATAAGGCTGGGACCTATAGCAGTATGACGGCCTATATTACCATCGCCAAGTGCACCGGCCAGTGACCTGCCAGAGTTATTGGCCTGGAGCCTGGCGCTGTGACGGCAGTTCAGTAACTGTGGTGGCCAGTGCTAGCGCCCAAGTTTATTATGTTAATGCTGCCGAATTCATACGCCCAATTGTAATTTCGTCCAATCCTTTTAGCATTAGGCTCTACCATATTCTTACCTTGTCAGTCCTTCCTCCCTATGGCCCCGGATTGGGCAGATACGTCGTCAACTCCAACCCCCTTCAGATGCACCTGTACATGTGAGTTTCAACAAGAGAGCGCCTACACTAGGCATCAACAATCGTGCACAAAGGGCAAGAAGCAATTGTTCTCCGCCTTATCCAAGGCAAAGGACCTTTTGGGTTCTATAAAACGGCCACGAGTGGACCGTAGCCATGGTAGGCCGCATGCAGGCCTCAACATAGTGTCTTCAAGTGTGCATCTGTCTGCTAACTCAATTAATGGGAGATCCGGTGCAGATCCTTCTTACGCGTGTCCGACTCTGTCAAGAATGCCCTCACAGAACGACGTTCCGCATGCAGGTTCCTTACCGCAAGAAAATGCATTGTCCTCAGCATTCGATACTGGTCTTGGCTCTGTGCCTATAGAAATAGATGGAGACCAGGACTTGCCACTGGCGCAGTGGAGGAGCCGACGAGTTGATGTCCCAATGCCGCTACGCTATAGGCAGTACGAGGATGTACTTCCTCAGCCTCCCCCAAGCATTATGCCTGGCCATACCAATCCAGCACCCAGACTTAGCCCACCGGTAAATCATACAGACGCATCTACCAGCGCTCATGCTTCTTTGCAACTACCCCCATTCTGTATGGCTAGGAACGTCTTCGGACTGGTACACCAATTCTTCTCATCCACACCCCCATCCCACGACCCAGAAGAAGCCGTAACACTCCAAGATATCAGCTTTGTCCAAGCTGCTACTTCAGCAGAGCCAGATGCTCGCATCGAGTATCACAATGTTTCATTTCACCCTTACCCCAACAAATCCTCTTTCGAGCTCGGCCATTGGTACTGGCATGGTGGTGCCCAAAAGTCTCATCAAAGCTTCAAGGAGCTCATTGGCATCGTCGGAGATCCAGATTTTCATCCTGACGATGTCCGGAGTACGCCATGGGACGGAATTAACTCGAAGTTAGGTGCGAGCGTTCAGGATGATGAGGGGGACGAATGGGAGGATGAGGAAGCGGGTTGGCAGAAAACACCAGTAACCATTGAAGTACCCTTTTCTCGAACGACAGCTCAGCCAGGTGCTCGACCTTACATCGCAGCAAACTTGTACCATCGCTCTCTCACCTCCATCATCAGGGAAAAGCTGTCAAATGCTCAGGATGACGAATTGTTCCATTATGAACCTTACCAACTGCGATGGAACGCTCCTCACCTTCCTCATGAAGTCGACATTCAAGGTGAACTGTACACCTTGCCGGCCTTTATGGATGCGCACCGAGAACTTCAAGAGTCCCCTGGAGAGGCAGGATGTGACTTACCACGAGTGGTTGTTGCACTCATGTTTGGTCAGACGCCATGCACCTGACAACATTCGGTAATGCGAAGCTCTGGCTGGTATACATGTACTTTGGAAATGAGTCCAAATACCGCCGTTGTAAACTGACCTGCAACTTGAGTAACCATGTGGCCTATTTTCAAAAGGTATGATGCCTCTTCTGAATTGATTCCCTCCTTAATGTTGAAGCTCACATCTTGGCAGCTTCCGGACTCGTTCAAAGACTTTACAGGCACCTATACTGAAGGCAAGGGAGTTGGTCGGGAATGCACGACCCATTGCCAACGCGAACTATTTCAAGCTCAATGGAGGGTCCTGCTTGACGATGAGTTTTTAGCGGCGTATGAGCATGGGATCGTGCTCCTGTGCTGTGATGGGATCAAACACAGGTTCTACCCGCGAATATTCACATACTCGGCGGACTATCCTGAGAAGTGAGTGAAACTTATTCATAAGAAATCCGAGCTCACAAAGTCAGGGTTCTTGTTGCAACTATTTGGCAGCTGGGAGGTTGTCCTTGCCCACGGTGTCTGATACCAACCGTTCGGCTCCAACATCTGGGGATGAGTCGCGATCGGCAACAACGTTCAACACTGGCACGGTCCTATGCCTCAAGGAGTCAGCCTGTTGCCGCAGCACGTAGTCTCATCTATGAGAGGAATTATGGCGTTGACAGTACGGCAATCGAGTCGCTTCTCAAGCCTGAATCGTGGGTACCGAACTCAGTGAGCATGATCATAGGTCTTGTTGGTCCCCTTTGCTTATCATTGACTAGAATGCGCTGTCAGACAGCCTTAGTTCATTTGGATTCAATGTGTTTGCTGCGCTTGTGGTCGATCTTCTGCACGAATTTGAGCTTGGGGTATGGCGCATGCTCCTGCTCCATCTGCTAAGAATTCTTTGCGCATTGGACAAGAACCTCATCCACGAACTTGATAAGAGGTGTCAAATTTGTGTCCAACAAAAGCCCAGTGTCTCATTCCTATCTCTGACAGGTACAGGCAAGTCCCCCCATTTGGGTCAGCAACTATTAGATGGTTCTCTTCCAACACCTCCGAAATGTCCAACATGGCTGCACGGAACTTCGAAGATCTTCTACAGGTTTGTCTTTGGGATGATTCTCGATAGGTATTTGTGAACTAATTTTGTACAAGTGCTCTATCCCGGTCTTTGAAGGCCTCCTCCCCAACGCTCACAACAAAATCCTTCTCGATCTCCTTTTCATCATGGCCCACTGGCATGGACTTGCTAAATTACGTATGCATTCTGACCTCACCCTACAGGTTCTCGACCAGCAAACGACCAACCTCGGTGAACAATTTCATCAATTTAAGACGAAGGTGTGCAATGCATATCACACCCAGGAGCTCGATCGTGAAGTTGAATCACGATCACATCGGCAGGCAAAAGAAACTGCCAAACGGGCGGAGAAATACACGTTGGATAGCATTGGGCAGGGAGCTGCAGCTCGAAGGCCTAGGTCAGGTGCCGATGCTAAAGGGAAACAGAAGGCGAACCTGGAGCAACCGCAGGGTGTGCCTCAACTGAGGCAACCGAGGAAGAAGAAGTCGTTCAACTTCCATACCTACAAATTTCATGCGTTGGGGGATTATGTAACCTCCATCCGTCGGTTTGGTACCACAGATTCTTACAGCACAGAACCAGTAAGTCCTCAACGTGCTACCCTTCCGCTTTCCAACTAAAATGCTATTAGGGAGAATTAGAACACCGTATGCCGAAATGCAGATACCGCCGAACCAATCACAGGGACTTCGTTCACCAGCTAGCTCAGATTGAGCGCCGTCAAACACACTTACGCCGTATCAAGCAACGGCAGCGAAAACGGACCCCTGATGTGAAGTCAGACGAAACTGCGAGCGACCCCCAGTTGCACCATCATATTGGGAAAAGCGAGAAATTTTTTGAAGAGCTTGGCCATTACCTCCATAGTCATGCAGGAGATCCGGCTATGAAGGTATCTATATTTCTTGTAACTCAGTCGCCATTCTGACTTGTTGCTTAGGACTTCCTACCGCGTTTGAAAGATCATATTCTGGATCGCATTAGGATCTCTGAACCTTCCTTGGAGACACCCCCTCATTCTGACCATGAACATTTGTCAATTCTTTTCAAGCGTGGACGAATTTATCATCACAGCCTCGTACGATTAAATTATACTACGTACGACGTCCGACGGGCTCAAGATGTTATTAACCCGAGGACGCCTCATTGCAATGTTATGCTACTCCAGCACAGTGATGGCGATGATGGCAACTACCGATACGCGAAAGTCCTGGGCGTCCATCATGTGAATGTCGTTTGCGCGGAGAACGTGTACGAAGCTCGCTGGGTGGAATTTCTGTTCATTTGGTGGTACGAATCAGTCCAAAGCCACGCATGGGAAACGCATGCATTAGGTTGTGTTCGCTTCCTACCTTTGGAGAACCCTAACGCCTTTGGATTTGTGAACCCAGGAGATGTTCTAAGGGCATGTCACATTATCCCGGCTTTCTCTCTAGGCCGGCGTAACCCAGATGTTGGGATTTCCCCTCTTGGGGGAGACAAACACGATTGGAAGGAATACTACATCAACAGGCAAGCGATTTTCATTGAATTCTCTGCGGAACTTACGATTTAATAGTTTCGTTGATCGGGACATGCTCATGCGATTCCATTTTGGTCTTGGTGTAGGCCACGTATACTCGCATAGGCCAGGGTCCTTAAATGAGGGTCATAGGCCAGCACCACACCCCCAGATAGCCGCCGCAATGGAAGATAGACATTTAGAAGGTGAGGAAAGCCCTATGGACGTCAGCCATCCTGGTGATGACGAGGACGAGGGCGATCATTTTGGTGTCGAGGAGCCGGATTTCTTTGAGCTGGGAAAGAACACAAGCGGGGAGTCACTCATCAATGCACTTGATGAGATGTTCGTTGAGCATGTCTTCGATTACGAAAATTAATGTTCCATTACAGCGATGACTCCTATTCTGATCGAAGAATATATACTTACTGGCTGATTTTCAGCTCAGTGCCATTCTTACCTGACTGTTGCTCTTACCGATATGGTAGGGCGCAGCTTGCATGCTAAATGCTGGCTGATCCCTCACTAGCTATAGTTTTTCCTGGCCATCACCTGGCCATCAATGGCCAAAAAATAATTGATTGTAGCCTTCGCTAATCGATGATCAGCGTTGTCAATTCACAGATAGTTACTAACTTCGTTGGCCATACTTATAGTCCCTCATCAGCCACCACTTCCCCCAACCGGATACAGTTTCATCAATGATCCCAGTGTGGCTATATGTTCCACAAAGACCAGAAGTTCTTCAGCAACTTGTGCAATTGAACGTAAGTGCTAGACTCTGTACTACAGACCATCCGCTGATGGCCCTCCCTCTAGCATGAAGAGGTTCGCCAACGCCCATCGACCGTTGTTTCTTTTTAACTTGCTAATTTCAGCACGCATTTGTCATGTTGACTAAGGGATCATACGACCTCATCGGATATCTAGCTGATCACTACCAGATCAGTCCAATCTATGTGAGTCTTCCTCAAAACCAATGATCCCATCTCATCGTATTCATTCCAGTGTGACACCGCTTTAAAGCAGGGTCAACCTTGGCTTCATCAACTTTACCAGATTGGGTGGCTGATTCTCGAGGAGGCGGATACCACTCAGCTTGTTCTTCATGCTTTATTCCACATGATGGTGAGAGCTTTGTTATGCTAGACAGTTCACCTTTAGAAGAGAGAACCTAGCCAGCCGGTGGTGCTTATATCAGTGCGATCAGCTCCACTTATTGTAGACCTAATTCCCAAGGTGTTCCACTGCCAACGTGGTCGGTAAGTGTCGTTCGTTCTTAACACTCTTATATGGCATTTATAGTGTTACATCGATAGCTCGAAAACTTACGGGCAAGATCAGTTCAATTCCACCCTGCACCATTTCCGTATGGTTATCCGCCCCCTGCATATCCCACTGCCACCCCAACAGCACAATCTACGTCCGAGGCCCAGGCCTCCTCCTCAAATATTGTCAAGACATACCCCTTAGATACACCCCTGTCCTCCGATGCATTCTCTACCATTGACCTCCAGCCCATGTCCAACGCGGACTTGGATTTTGGCTACCAACACTGGGGGTTATCTACTACCACATCTATCAGCAGCGTCAGCGAGTCAACATGGCCAGTGTCAAATGAACTGATAGAAGCATCTTACAAGCAGCCAGTCCTCAACAACTTTCATCCTGATCTGCAATGGAGAGACAAGAACGCTAGCGAGTGGACTAACTTAAACCAGTCACAAAGATCGACCCTTAACCGTGAAATGAAGCAATCCCTTTGGCCACGTATCGTGCTGCTGACAAGGTGGCTCTTCATGGGAGCTTTGTGGATAGGGCAGGATAGAGACTCACTCAGTGTCTCTCCGGCGGACGTAAGGCGTTTGATCACCAACAGCTTCCTTATCGCGCTTGATATGATAAACACCAGCTATGAGGAAATGCTCGCACAGCAAGGTGGGCGCCTTGCATCCTAGGCACAATGAGTCGCTAACATTTTGGCCAGTGATTGTCATTGAGGATGGACAGACCGTCTCTGTAGGATGGAAAGCATTCCGCGTGAATGTATGCCTCTCTTATCTTTGTTCACTTCCTAACTAATAAAAGCAGTTGGCTAAGACCCTTGATAATGTGAAGGCAGAGCTAAGGAAGGTGATCAAAGGTGCGATGTCAGCGTACACCAATTTTTGCCAAGTGCACAATATGGAAGAAAGAATCAACTACTTCGTTTCGCTTTTGAACTCTGACAAGCGCTATCAAGTATGAGGCCGGAGACTGCACTAGCTCAATTTAACCTTACCTTTCGTTCTTCAGGTGCAACAGGCCATTTCAGAACTTATAGTGGAGCAACTTTTCAGAGAGCTCCTGTGGGCATCCCTACTCCATCCGATCAGTGGGTTGGGAGATGAAGGCCGCAATGGGAGGGTAGCGGATCTCTTTCCAGAAGAGATACTTTCAAAGTTCAAGTGCTTGGCGCAACAGCCGGTGTGCAACCTCTTAACCTTCATAAGCTCCCCTTCCCTCTGTCCTTGCTTATCGAAATAATAAACGCCGCGTCGATAATTCAGATCTACAGCACCATGACTGTGGTCTTGAAGGAAATAAACCCGAGCAACATCGACTATCATACACCAGACATAATGCACGTCATCATTATGTCGGCCTTGGACGAGATGTATGCACAGCCCCACCTGTATCCCGACTTCAGAGGCGCGGTAATGGCCCTTCCCTTCCTAACGTGAGTATTCTTTTTCGTATGCTGCATTGCCGTTTAGGCATCATGTGTTCATTACAATCTACATTCAGGGAGCGTAACGTCCTGCCCATCGAGCCCAAGTCGCAACGCCCGGGATTCGTCTCGAATAGGTCAAGAAGGAGGAGAATGTTGGACGTTGTCGATATCAACACTCAGTCAAATACTAATGATGCTAGCATGGACGTGTTCGGCGAAGTTCCGAATAATGGTGGTTTTACCTATGAAAAGTCTCTCAGATCAGTATGGGATGTACCCGAATCATACTTCACAGGTGCTTAGGCTGTAGTGTTCCTTCTGTTCTTGTACCAATTTTTTACTGTACACTGTACTACTACCAACCAGCCAGCTATGACATGTAACATGTAACAGAACATTTGTATTATAAACACAGTCTGGGGAACAAGTCTGTCACAGATTCCGGTAGTGCAGTGTCAGCCGCTCGGCTCAATTTGGTCGGAGTTTTGTTATGTCAGCTATAGTTGTGCAGCATGCACACTGCACAGACAGTTCTTCTCAACGTTCCTCATAACTTTTTCGTCCCCCGATGGCTCTTTCGTGCCTGCTACCCGCCGCCCTTATCAAGCACGTTCCCATTCTCCATCCAGGTTTGCTCATTGGCTCTCCGAGCCTTCAAGATAGCTTTGAAATCTGTCTGATCTATACTTCACATTGGGCGCAAGTGAGAACCTCGAAGCAGCACCCCCTCAGCGGCTGTATGTAACCCGAAGATACTCCGCCCCACAGACCCACGTTTCAACCGAACCCTGCGTTAGTGATGCAAACAAGTGAGTTTTGCTTGGCAGCCTGCATTTGACCCTTTACCGCATTTTTGGATAAGGTCACCATTTGTCTTTTGCATACACTGAATCGATACACATTCGTGTGTTCGAGATGCATTCTTTGTATTAAAGTTGGCCATAGTCGTAATGCATGTACTAATAACTCAGCTTCTTAGGTCAGTTCTAGATCTCGTCTAAGAAGTCCCTCGATTTACAACGACCCTTCCCCACTCTCCTGTTTCAGCAAGTACGTCACTCATCTTGCCCACGAGTCTATCATTTGGCAGGTCGGGCTTGGTCTCCTTAGCCCACCAATTCCCTTGCACTTTTAGTATGACCTTTTACATGCTTACAGTGAACTTAGGTCTTCCGTCTTTGTCTCAGGATACATCTCTAGGTGTATATATGATCGTGTATTGATTCGCAGCACATGTGACTATACAATCTTCTATGTAGGTCCTGCGCATCTGGTGCACTCAGTGTCACTTGTGAGTCTGAATAATGAAATAATGACGACACTATTTGACTCTTGTTGATACGGCCAGTGCGTTTGATGGCCAGTGAGTTTGATGGCCAGAGTTTTTGATGGCCAGAGCTTCTAACCAGTAAAGCATCCGCGTCTCCGCAATTCTCAGGCGTTCAATCCCCGTTTATGAATAAATAGTATCACCACGCCTTGCGTGCTTTGCACTGTACATTCATCATGTCAACCTGCCTTTCACCGGAGGTATTTGATTACTCAAGTGCTCGCGCGAGCATTTTCGAGCTCTCAAACGCACTAGGCAATAAATTTTTAGATACCTACATAGGATTCATAGCAAGCCAGAAGGTCGGTTGGGTAGTTTCATGCCCTTGTGTTTTTTTTAAAAAAAAAGATAACATACAGCTCCGGACAGAACTATACGTCCTGTCATTCTTGCTGAAAGATCGCGTCTATCCTGGCAATCTTTGGGAATTAGTCGGGGAGCGCAGTATAGAGGCGACGCAGGAGGAAATTCTGCGAAGACATCAGAGCACCTGTACCAGTAGGGACGACGAAAGGCATGCAACCATAGAGCAAATGCTCATGGATGAGAGGAAGAAGCGGTGTCAGATGGAGGTGTCTTTATACAGTCAGGCTATCGAACTATTGGAGCAACATCGGATGTGTGAGCTTCTTTCAAATTGCATGTGAATGTACGGTCTAAACCCTCCTGCTATGCGTAGCGCGTCTTGGCATTCGACCTAGGCATGTCATCAGGCCTTCCCCACCAAACTCATGGCAAACAGTTGTACCAACACACTGTGCACCTTTACCCTGTGCACCTTTGGCCTGCTCGATAACAACATGAGGAATGTGGGAGGCTTGGTTGACGAGGGACGATACCCACCTCATTTCAGTTGCAGAATCTGAAATTTGGTTCGCCTCGCAGGAAGAAAGGCAAGCGCCCATCAGTTTGAATGTCAGTAACGCGACAACCTGCTTAGCTATTCTCACTGCATCTCTACAGTGCATTAGCCCCTCATTACCCCTCTCGAGCACATGGGTCACCACCGATGTCCAAGAGGCCTTTTACAATGCATTCCAAGAAGAACTGAACATGCAGGCAGAACTGATGACGATGTCCCTCGCTACCAGGCACAATAACACCTATCTGCGCAACCTTGGGCTGGATTTACTAATCCTGCAGTCCAAGACGCGCTGCACCGAAGCTGAAATTGAACTCTATAACGTGGCCATTGAAAATGCCCATGGGTTTGATCTCTGTGGCAGCAGTAGGTACAAGCCGATCATATTCCCTTCCATTAATTGATGCCCTAGCAGGTTCAAAAACACCCCTCGACAGAACCATTCGAAGACCTCTATGCAAGGCAGTGCACTGTTACAACGAGGACGAGGAAGTTGACGATGGTTCAGAGGGCTATGAAGACTATGAAGACTGGAAATTGTGAAGACTTCGACATTCGATGATGTCAACTGAGTAGTCTGGACTCTGGACTGGGATTATAATGTTATCTTTTTTTTTCGCATGGAATTGTTTTTTTGGCCCTCCCACCGGCGCCCTAGCCTTCATGAATTATTTTTGCCTTGTATTCTGCATTGTATCAACCATATGAAACAGTAGTGTGTAAACAGTGTAACAGTGGAGGCCGTTTGGAGGCCGTTAGTAACAAAACTCAATATGCAATGGGCTGAGTCAACTTTCGCTTCTATTAGCAGGAATCTCAACTTGAAGCTAATTTAACTATCTTCGAGTAACTCAGATATTGATAAAGTGCCTTCACATACTACCTTCGTCTTGTTCACCACTATCTCCCCCTCCCCTTCCCCAACAATCTGTACTATGAGCTCATACTAGAAGACTGCCACGGCATGGTCAGGGCAGAGATTTTGAAAGAGACTGGGACCAGAAGTGACGTGAAGTTGCGGTGTTCTACTGGTAAGCAATTCTTCTGGACGTTGGCTTGACTGAATTGACCAGAAAGTCTACCTAATCGTGATGGACAGTCTGGGGGCGTGTCAGCCGCTCGGATCAATTCGGTCGGAGTTTTCATTCATACATCACGACGCGTGCATACCTTCGTGACTCAGGCTGCATAGTCCTCAACATCCTGCTGCTCATGGGGTGCTGCGAATGATCTGGGAATTGGAACGGAGAGAAACTCATCCAGTATTTCAGTGCAAGTGCCTGAACAGGATCGTTGATTTTACTCCAGCATGTTAGCCTCCATCGTGGGGCTGGAGAGCAGATCGAGTACAAGATATGATCAAGCTCAGCCTATTCAAGTTGAGACTCCTTACCTCGCATCATACGTGAGACTTCAACATTCTGTTTGGGCGTCACTGATCCAGCGATATTCATAGATGTTACCAATCGCCCATACCGATGCAAAATTCGTGCTCGCGGGCTTTGCCTATCTTGCGGGTTCCACCTCTATGATGAGGTACATTTGTATCACCTGATTTGAGACATTGACTAATGAATTAGGGAGATGCTACAGATCGTAGTTCACCGCGTTGAACAATAGCACGATCACCCTCTGCATTTACTCTTGGTCCTGAACCTCGGCATTGTCACAGTATTTGCCTGAACGGTATGGTCAGTTTGCTTCACGGAAACGTGTTTTTGACGTACTTTGAGCAGGAGAGGGAGCATTCCATGAGATCTGATGTGGAGGGTAAGTGCTGACTCCTTCCGGTGCATATTCCTCCAATACCCTTGCCCGATAGCTTTCCTCCAACCAACGAAGTCTATACTTTTGATACAGCTGTTCCAGCCTTGAGTTGATCTTCTCCGCCAGCTGCAGTCGCTCTTTCAGCTTGGCCATGGAGTCTACCTTGTCTTTCTCGTGCTCGTTTGCAGGCTGAGGAGCCCCGCCGTTCCACAATGTGGCATCAACACTCGCCTCACTACTCCATGATGAGCTTCGGGAACGGCTGGTCATGTTTATGGCGAGTTCTTCGCCGCTTTCAGTAGCACCATGCACTAACTCGATTCTAAGTAAAGCTGTCAGGATGTTTCAACACAAGGTGGATGTTATCTGGCTTGCCGTAGGTTCAAGTCGATACTGCGTCCTCGCAGTTTTAAGGTTTGACGCCCGGATTGTGGCATATCGAGCTTTAGGTGAGCGTATTCTACCGGTGGCGAGCTGCAACGAGCAAATGCAGAGGGAGCTATACACTTCATGATGGCGTGCCCCGTTTTCTTCTAATCATCAACTTACAAACTCTCTATCCTAGCTCAAGGTTGACACGTTGTGGTACACAGCTGACAGTTGGGCCGAGATCGCCTGGCCACTGTTTGGCTGCCATTTACCGTGGCCAGCTTCTGCTGTCATTATCCTATGGCCATTCTTTGCCATCATTCATTTCAGCCACCGCTGGCCGCCAGCTTCCCTGGGTATTACGTATAGCAAGCCCTAGAGATCAAAGCTACTTCCGGTCTATTTGCGAAACCTGGGATACACTTCCTTCCTTTCATGACCATCCAGGACGCCACCTCCAGCATCCCGAGCAAACACGGCTCATTGGCCTTATCAATGGCTCCTCGAAAAAGGCGTAAGTAGTCCCCATGTTGACCACAAGCTACATAGCCTCATTCCATCCCTCAGCTCCTCATCTGATCCACTTGTCTTCCACGGACGCCACTTTGGTCGAACGGTATTTGCGTTATGCAACTACCCTTCCCTACTCACCAACGGTATCTTGAGACTTGAGCAAATGGAGGATACCCCATTAGGAGGACTTTCCTGCTGAGTGAATGAGTATTTGTGCATTTGGTATTCGCCTTATGACTGACGTGCTTGGCAGAGAACAACGAGAACATTGTGTCTTTGAGCAGCTCTTGGACTCCTACCCTGGCCTTCTGGAGCGCTTGAAAGGTGGATCTGAGGAAGATATCCTTCACATAGGAGAGCTGGTACGCTTTTTTCAGTGTAGCAAGAGAGAGAGTTCTTATAATCTACAGGTCGGCAAGGGAGCCGCAGGCGCTAGAGGCGACGATACAAAGACGTTGAAATCTGCGATCCTTGACTGGATTTCCCTGAAAGGAGAAGCGATACAGCCCCCTTTACACAGAAATTCCAAGATTGACCGTGGTTTTAATCACGAACTTACGGGATCACTTCTTTGTCCCGCTGGGTTGGATTGGAATGACCCCCAGTATGTTGCGATCTTCCAACATTTGTGCAGCCCTGAAATGCTTTTTGTACTTCTCTACATCAAAAAGGACCAAAGAGAACCTCCGAAGTGGCGAGATGCTTGTTTGTGGGGATCAGTGGCCCATCTTTTTGTACGCCCAGCACGTCTATGATCCTGAAGATCCGTGGTCCGGTCTTCTTAGGAGCCGCTTGCTGACATGTGTGAGTGCGCGTCCGTTTTTTTCACATAATCTATTTACTACACGGTATTGCACCAGGCCTATAAGCATGTTTTCACGTCTCCGAGTTCGGTTGACAAGGAGCCGAAGGCCATGCGATCCGGGAATGCTCATCTCCATGGAATGAATTCTGTCACCATAGCCTCCATAGCCTATATTGCCACTCAGGTTCGTCGAGCATCATGCTTCTGCAGCGGAACCATTTTAACATATCGCTGAAGGTGCGATTCGCTCTCAGCTCATCCTCAGTGTTCTCACAGACCGACACAACCACAGACTCCGAGACATTTTACCATAGCCTTCTAGACCTCTTAGAAGACCCTGAGGAATCCCAGGAAGTTGACAAGCTGCTGACCTGGTGAAATCGGTATTTTTGTCACCTTTCACTTTCATCATGTCACGAAGGCTGATATGTTCCATAGTCAAATTTTTCCTGCTTCCTCTGCCGCCAGAAGACCTATCAGCGCCAACAGCACCTTATCCAAGATCCGACAAAGGTGCATTGCCCTCAAACGAGCTGCAGTTCTGGATAACATCCATTCATAGTTTTAATTATACTATTGTCTGTTCATAATCAATATACATGCGACCTCATGACAACCTGTTTTAAAATGAGATCGTGTTTTGCAGCGGCCAAACATTATGCTTGCACTTGGATGGATGGAAATAACAAGCTAACATTGCATGGGATCACTATAGTTTGCCTGCATAGTGATAGAAGGGACTGAATTGCCAGTACCAGCGCCATGGCACCTTTGACATGATGCAGCCAAGCTTTCGAAGATTCTGTCTGACGATGTCGTTCAAGGAGTGTTTGCAATTTTTTTCTTGGTTCGCTCATTTTACATATGATGGCCATAACTAAGTAATCGCTGACGGAGGGCACCGCATTGTCATACCTCCGCACCTTGGGACTGAAGGCAGCCCCCATCCAAAACAGTCTGGCCTTGGAAGGTTCCAGCATCTAGACAGAGAATGCAGAGCACAAAACAAACAACTGACTTTGTGTATGGCTATCATATGCCATCAACATTGGCTGGTTCAATAGCGCATTGCCGCTTGTAGCCTGAATTATGTACTTCGCAGATATGAGCAACGCAGGCCAGCATCACGATGTCATACCTAACGTGAGCACCAAGTAAATTCTTGTCGACGGTGCAATGGCAAGCTCCCTTGCATAAGGAAACCGGACTGACATAGCTTAGTGATTCATCGTAGAAACTCGACACTCTTGGGTTGTAGGCAGTGTTGGTCCAATATAGTCCGGCCATGTAAAATTTTAACCGTCACTGACATCTGTTCAGAGATTTCGCAGGAAATAAAAACAATCAAAGATTACATGGCATGATCAGGGCAGGGCATAAATGTGGTGTATTGCTGCTGGTCATCAACTAGGTGACAGTGGTCGCTCTCGACAACTGAACCTTTCAGTTGTCACGGCAGGTAGGTGTTGCAATATGCACAATCTTGGTGGCAAGCTGACAGGCCATTGCGACTAGACTGTCACGACTGTGGATTTGGTGGGTTCCATCCAACTAAGTCCGGGTATATAAAGCTTTTTCATATGGGGTACAATTATGATGAATATTGTGCAGATTTTAGATCAGTTAAAGCTTGCTAAGAAATTATTGTAGTCGAGTCGGTTACCTGATGATGCCGAGGAAGTGTCTAGCAGGGCCGAGATCTGCAAGATCAAAGCGCTGCTTGAGTCGTACTTTGAAGGAGTTCAGGTAGTCGCGAGAATTCGATGCGGCGAGCATGTCATCGACGTATACGACGAGCCAAATAACCTTGTCTCCTTCATGGAGGACGTACAGACTGTGATCAGCCTCGCTTTGAACAAATTTGAAACCTTCCCTCCGCAGATACTCGTCAAGCGTCTGGTTCCACTCATAGTCGGCCTGCTTCAACCCATATAACACCTTTTCCAGCTTCCAAACCCAGTCCGGATGTTCCAGATCCTCGAAACCAGCTGGCTGCTTGAGGTATATGTCCTCCTTGAGTTCAGTGTTAAGGAAAGCTGTACGTACATCCATCTGGTCTAACTCAAGGTCGAACTTCGCTGCCAGTGCAAGGAGGATTTGAATGGTGTCGTACTTAGCGACTGCTGCGAAGGTCTCCGTGTAGTCGATCCCCTCAACCTGAGTATAACCCTGCGCAACGAAACGAGCCTTGTGCCGAGTGATGTTGCCATCCTCGTCTGACTTCACAGAGAATACCCACCTGGATCCAATGGCCTTCCTCCCTTCTGGAAGCGGCATCAGGCGGTGAGTCTTCAAGTCTCGCATGGACTGCAGTTCTGACTTGCAGGCATCTGACCATAGTGGCCACTCGGGTAGGGATCGTGCCTTGTTGATGGATTCTGGTATGATGGGTTTGGGAGGTGTAGGAGTGGAAGGTGAGGAGGGAGGTGTAGGAATGGAAGGTGCATCTGTCGATGTGTGCATTGCGGACTCGTTCGGCTCTGGTACAGCCTCTGGGGGTACTGGGACGTAGGTCCAGCGCTCAGCTACTGGAATGTGTTTGGTGGGTATGGCCGTGGTGCTGGGTCCGCTCAGATCAGTCTGACGTGTCGGCTGATGTGGGCGTGTACTTCGGCATAGAGCTGGTGGTGCTGGTGCATCAGGAGGTGGTGCTGGTGGCATCACGTCTGGTGGTGCTGGCGGCGCATTTGGTGGTGCAGCTGGTGGGTTGCCATCTCCTCCCACTGACACCTGTGGCACAGCCGTGACAGCAGGGGTCACAGGTGGCTCACCAGATGGAGGGGTACCTCCCACTGAAGCGCTGACAACAGGTACAGGGTCAGCATCACCCACGAGCAGGTGTAGGGGGGACGAGGCAGGGTCACCATAGAATACAGACTCGTCAAAATGGACATGACGAGACCGAACGACGTGTTTGGCTGACGCATCCCATAGGACATAGCCAGCATTGCGCACATGGCCTAACAAGAAGCACCAGTGAGAGACGAACTCATACTTGTGACGGGTGTCATCAGGGATATGGGAGTAGGCGAGGCAGCCGAATGGGCGGAGATAGCTGATGTCGGGCTTGCAGCCATAGAAGGCCTCAAACGGAGAACGGCCATCAAGAGCTGAGGAGGGAAGGACATTCTTGATGTGCACAGAATGCAGGATCGCCCAGCCCCAGAAGGAACGAGGGAACCCGCTTTGGTGGTGGCAGCTGAGGGCACAGGTTACGACAGTCTGATGACTGCGTTCAGTGACACCATTCTGCTGCGGCGTGTAGGGCATGGTGACTTCATGCTCGATGCCGCGCTCTGTCAAGTACTGTAGGAACTCCTTCGATACATACTCTCCGCCATTGTCACTATGGAGACGCTTGATGCGACCTCCAGACTGAGTCTCCATCCACGGGACGAACTTCTTGAAAAGCTCAAAGACCTTGGACTTTGCGTGCATGAGGTAGACAAGTGAGTAGCGTGTGTAGTCGTCAGTGAAGATGACGAAGTATGAGTCACCAGAGGAAGAGGTGATGTTCACAGGCCCCCAAACATCTGAATGCACGAGCTCAGCAGGGGCAGAAGCGCGTCGCGCAGCAGTAGGAAAGGGTGAGCATTTGTGTTTGCCCATGAGGCACGACATACAGTAGATAGAGTCAGCACCGTCACCGGCATCAAGTAGAGAGGCAGGGTCAATGGAGATCCCGTCAGCATGTTCACTAGCTTTCAGTACCGTTGAGAAACCAGCATGACCCAATCTCTGATGCCAAGTGTGCAAAGACAAGGCAACAGACGGTGACCTCACAAGCATCGCTGATGCAGCAGCGTTCCCGTTGGCGTAGGTAGCATCGAGCAGATACAACCCGTTGTGGGGGTGGACATGGGCAAGAGGAGGCCCGTGGCCATTATTAGCACTAAGCATGCCCCCTTTCGAGGAAGAAATGAATGAGATATGCTCAGACGTGAGACACGACACGGAAACGAGGGTACACCGGAGGTCAGGGACATGGAGGAAGTCGAAGTCCCGGTCCGTCAAGGTTTTCTCGTACCGCAGGGAAAGTCTTACTGTACCCCAGCCGGGAGCTAAGACCACATGGTTGTTGGCAAGTTTCACACGGATTGGCTCATGGAGCTTTGTATAGTGAGCAAAGTGTGATATATCAGGCTCCATATGAGCCGTGGAAGCAGAGTCTACATGAAGAGAGCCCGTGGGCACAGTAAGAGAGGACGAGATATTGGCAGAGTGCTCTTTTAGGGAGAGAATGAATGGAGGGTGTGATATGGCATTTATGTCAGGTTGGTCTGCCATAGAGACTTCCATGTTAGTGGCGATAGCGGCAGGGGAAGAAAGAGGCTTGGCTGACTTCGGGTTCTTCTCGTCCTTTGAGAGGCGTGCACGACATTGCAACCATATATGACCGGCCTTAGCACAATGCCCACACTTCGGGCGCCATCCAACTATCCACCCATCTCCTTTCAACTCGTCGAAACCCTTTGGGGGAATACGATCAGCTTTGGGAGGACCGCTCACAGCTCCCTGATGTCCAGAGAACATTGCAGCATGTTCAGCGTTACCACTGTTTGCAGTGCGATGAAGTTCCTGGGTCTTCAGACGGTTTACGATGTCGTTGAAGTCGAGGGATGTGCTACTGTTGATCAGGGTTTGACGGAATGGGTCATAGTAGTCGGGGAGTGCACGTAGCAGTAGTGCTGCCGCGGTCCGGTCCAGAACCATGGTTCGAACCGGACTTTTGGTCCGGTTCTCCACGGTTCGGTCCATGGTTCTCGCGCCAGCCAGAACCGGACCGGAAAATGGTTCTCGGTTCTAGATCTTCCCAAATGGTCCAGTTCTGGTTCGACCTTCCCGAACCATTCCGAACCCCGAACCCATTGTCAACTTCGACTTCGACTTCGACTTCAACTACGACGACGTCAGTCTCTATGTCGACGTCAAAGTGTTGTCTTCAGGAGTTGCACTATTGGTTAATTAGGCTACTTTTAGCCTTTTTGAAGATTAGTACTAATCAATCAACTCTCAAGACTCTGTCCTCAAGGTAGTTATTTGTATATCCATTTTCATTTTATTTACTGATTGAGTCAACCGTGCCGCCACCACCACCACCACTTGCTGCAACCACTACCCCACTCCAGCAACAACCAGTGTCTAGCACATGTGCCCAGCACACGCCAGCAAATGCTGGCGTGGCTAAGGCGAATGCGGATGACACTTTGGTGAAGGAGAAAGGAAGACACCGGGGGAAAGAGAAAGGAGAAGAGGAATGGGAGAAAGAAAGTTGTCGAGGAGACGAACAAGGTGCGCTGCCCACTCCCAACATACCTCAATGACCTCTCACGTCTGGCTCGTGATATTCTCGCTATTCCAGGCTCAGCTGTTGCTGTCGAACGCATTTTTTCCGGTGGCCGTGATACTATCTCTCTTCGGCGTGCTAGCTGTATCTCACCCACTGTCTCTCACCCCACTGTCTCTCACCCGCCACCTCTCACTCGAGACGTGCAGGTGTTTTCTCCCTGTTCTGTGTATAAAAAAAGGTGACGGCAACATCTGAGAATGGAGGCGCAACTCAAACCACACGTACCTCTCTCATTGTCCTGAATGTCTTCCTTTGCTGACGACGGAGGTAAAATGATTTCAATTCTGGCAAACACTCTCACTGATGCGTGCCTTACAAGGCAGCTTACTTCAAATTGCTTGTCTGGATCAGACGCCGCAGGTTCACATTACCCACTAACATCGACGGTAAGCATTGGTTGTTATTGTGTTTTATTTCATTCTCACCATTTGTATAGATCGAATCAGTTAGCTCTTGGATCAGCGGCTACAGTCATATGTAGCCATGTCATTGGAGTAGCTACTTGATGTGTAAACTAGTCTTTCAATGATTTTTTTTTCACGCTCACCACTGAAAATTTTCGGGTTCGGTTCGAGTTCGGACCAGAAAAAAACCGAACCGGACCACAGAGAACAGTTCTCTGTGGTCCAGTTCGGGGTTCGAAGATTTTGCAGAACCGGACCACGGTCCGGTTCTCAGTTCTCGTCCAGGACCCTCGGAACCGGACCGAACCAGACCACGGCAGCACTACGTAGCAGGATGTGGACAAATATGGCATCCGGAACTTTGTATTCGTTCAGAGCTGGGACAGCCATCAGTAAATTCACACATTTCTTGGCAGACCTTTTTTCGAAAATTAAAACTTATTTTTAACTTATTGACACTTATTCACCTTTATTCACTTGGCTGTTTGTTTTCACAAGTCAAAAAAGGAAGTGTATGACACACAAGTGCCGAAAAGTAGCATAAGATCAAAAAAGTCAGTTCAAGTATTCGAAACAGAAATAAGTACAGCAAGTAAATAAGTAGTTCAACTTGGTATGT
Source organism: Suillus discolor (assembly GCF_016758755.1). Taxonomy (NCBI): domain Eukaryota; kingdom Fungi; phylum Basidiomycota; class Agaricomycetes; order Boletales; family Suillaceae; genus Suillus; species Suillus discolor. The sequence continues at coordinate 37,370 of NW_024541392.1, read as the reverse complement.
AACCCGCGGCAGGTAGTAACTCGTGACCCATGTATTCATGTACTAGACATATGGGTGTAGGTACAATGTATATCAGTAGTAGCAACACAATAACGAGATCGACAGACTCACGAACTGTGAACAGCGGGAAATGACTTGGATCAGCGTGGCTTGAGCTCAAAGGGGGATCGACAGACTCATGAACTGCGAATGGCAGGAAACGACTTGGATCAGCATGGGTCTTGCTCGAAGGGGGATCGACAGACTCATGAACTGTGAACAGCAGGAAACGACTTAGATCAGCATGGGTCTTGCTCAAACGAGGATCGACACACTCACTTCCTGTGAGCGGTGGCAATGACTTGGATCAGCGTGGCTCGAACTCGAACAAGGAGGGTGCTGGAGGGCGCCAGGTATGGGTGCTGGAGGGTGCAGTTGGGCATGGTTGGATTGGGAGGATGCGAGAGATGTGCCGGGGGGTGTGTGGAGGGCTGCAGTTAGCAAAAATTGAAAGAACAATTGATAGATGCACGTACAGTACCCAAACCCAAACTATACAAACCGATTCCTTCAATCTGCATGAAGCTAAAGTCAGTATGACAAAGATGGGCGCATGCAGTTTCAGGATTTGTCAAAAATGAGCGCTGTGAACCATCACGCGTCACGTGTCATATTTGAACCACGTCAGTTTTTCACACGAAGTTCACTCTCAACGTTAACGTTCAACCTTGTCTGACTCTCAATCTAACTTCCATGCATCATCTCACATACCTCCATACCTCAGTGTCTGAAACTTCACTCTCATGGTCTCGCACCCTTTCGCACACCTCCCAGTAAGTTTTTTTATTTGTTTTTTTTTCCATTTTACTAAAAATGTCTGTGTCTGAAACTTCGCCCATCCTTTCGCATGGCCTCCAAGTAAGTTTTTATTTATTTGTTGTATTTTCTTTTACTAATAATGTCTGCTTGCCTCAGCATCTGAAACTTCGCCCGTCCTTTCATGTACCTCCAAGTAAGTTTTTTTTCATTTTTTTTAAATTTCCCTTGACTAATAATGTTCGCTTGCCTCAGTGTCCAAACTTCGCCTGTCCTTTCGCATACCTCCAAGTAAGTTTTTTTCATTTGTTTTACTTCCTTTTATTAATAGTGTCTGCTTCATTGCAGTCTGCCGCTTGCCTCATGTGCCGTCTGCCTTGTATGCCGCCTTTCATTCCTCGCATCCCACCTTTCACCCTCTTCAAAATTTGCTGCTGCTGGCTCCCCATTCTTTGAGTTCGTTTCTGCATCTAGTCGCCACTGCCACAAGTAGTTGTATTGTTTCCCCACTAGTACTTAGTAGTCCTATCATGTAATTATCCTTGAATGCAATATTTTGTCATTTTTGTCGAAACAAGTGTGAAATAAGTAGCCCCAACTTGCACTACTTGCAATGTGGGCTATTTTACAAATAAGTGCCAAAAAAGCCAACAAAAAGTTTGAAAAAAGTCGAAGTCAAGAGGAGGCATCTACTTTTTCGACTTAAATTGCCTTGTGGCAAGTTGATGGCAAGTTGGTGTCACCGTTCTTATGAATGACTTTTCCGCTCCTTTTTTGGAATTACCCGGCAGCAAGTTGCAAAAAAGGAAGTTCAAGCAATGTGTGAATTTACTGATGGCTGTGGCTGCTGCTGCAGCCGCTGGAGGGCTAATAGAGAGGGCCGTGAGGTCAGATTTTAGCACAACGAGGCTCTGGAGCACCTCAGCAATGGAGGTGCTGTCGTGTGCCTTCGGGATGGTGGATAGCCGATCAAGGTACTGGTTGAAATGGATAGCCTTCTGGGGTAAGTACTTTCCGGCCAGAGCCTCCCAGCCTATGTTCGGGTCCTCTGTGTCACAAAGGTACACGAAGTCCTGGGCGTCTATGGCAGTGGACAACGCACTGAGGGCAAGTAGCCGGCGCTGCTTGTACAACCTCACACATTCATCGTGCTTCTCCTTCCGAAGGATGTTCTGGTCTGGGTCAGTGAGTTGTGCAGGGGGTGAGGGCTCCTTCTCATCTCCGCTGATGTAGGGCCATAGTCCGAGCCCACCGGCCCACATTTTGAATCCAGTAGCCCATTGAGAATAGTTAGAGCCATCGAGGGTAAGCTTCTCGTGCGGGTACTTTTCAGTTTTCGGGAGAGTGTCCGAAGATGTCGTCATGGTAATATTAGAGGTGATATATAGTCAATGAGGGGTGACAGCTTTGATATTGGTCTGAACCGGTCAGGAACTGCGATGGAGAAACGGGCGTTTCAAGAAATGCCAGTTTGAGCAAGAGAGATGTAAGATAGTGCCGCTATCCTTTATGCAGGGCTCATAACCTGTAAGAGGTGAGAGCTAGACACGAGCCTCAGTCACGGGGAAACGGACTATATTAATGTATCGCTACGAACCTAGACACGAGCCTATGTGTACATGTAGTGAGTACAATGATATAACAAAGAGGAAACTAACGATACGCACCTCAGTCACGGGGAAACGGACTGAGGTGCGTTGACGGATATTCAACGTCTTAAGTAAGGTTGAGAAAAGGGGAAAAGGAGTCAGGTACTGCAAAATGTCTCTGATATATATATGCCACTTGTCGTTAGTGCTGCCGTGGTCCGGTTCGGTCCGGTTCAGAGGGCCCTGGACGAGAACCGAGAACTGGACCATGGTCCGGTTCTACAAAATTGTCGAACCCAGAACCGGACCATCAAGAACGGTTCTTAACAGTCCGGTTCGGTTTTTTTGCGGTCCGAACGTGAACCGAACCGCAAATTTTCAAGCAGCAAGGAAAAACATTCACAATACATCTACATGACATTGGGTAGCTAGGCTAATGACACACCAGCTGCGTACTCTTCTGCCTCTACTGCCGCTGACACATGACCATTCTTATAGGCTGCCTTCATTAATTGTAGCGCGGAGAATGTGGATGGCGCGAGGGCGTTGCGGCGCAGAGTCGATGTGATCCCCGCACTGGAGAAAGCGCGTTCCGATGGGACTGCACTGCCTTGAATGGGCAGGTAATCACGCGCAACACAAGCTAGCGTTGGATATTGCATTGAATGTAACTGATCAAGGATGTAAGCGGGGAACAATGAATTTGAGGGCTGACTTACACCCCACCACGCGACAACGTCATCCGTCTCCTCCAATGGTGAAGTAAGGTATGCGGAGAGCTCTTGATGAGGATCGCGCGTGCGATGGTCTGTAGCTTGACGTTCCATGATAGCGTCGCAAGCTAAATACAGGTCTTAGTTGAGACTCAAGGAAAACAATAAACGAGTACATACAGTAGTGGTGCACCCGTTCTCGGATTTAGATTCATCAACTTCATCGTCGACCTCTGGTTGGGGGATCAGCTCGTCAGCAGACGACTCTCCCAGATCAGGTGTAGAGGGTATTTCTTCATCTTCGGAGTCAAGAGGAGATAAGATTCGCATGGCAGTTTTCTTGCGTGGTGGATGATCCGTAGCGCTGGATAAAGCACGTTTCCTTGGGTTAGTTGACGAAGACAGACCGCAGGCATTGTCCACATCGCGAATACGAGCTGACGGTTTTGAGGGCCGGCCAGAGCGCCTAGATCCAGCTGCAACTGTTGCTGGGGTGCGTCCAGCCTTGAGCAGAATGGAGAAGGCGTCCTTTGCGGATGTAGTGGAAGAGGATGGTTGGGGCAATGGTACTTCATCGTCAGGATCGTTAAAGAAGGTAATTTCAGAAGCATCCTTAAGGGTGCCGTCAGCGTTCAGAGCGCAGCAGTCTTCAGACATCATGAGGCAAATAACTCACAAGTTTTTTGTTAGCACCTCGTTTTATGTGTGGAGGAGACCCTAACACCACAGAGCAACAATATCCAAGGAGATCTGTTAGAGATGACAACCGGTGGAGGATCATGCTTATCCAGGAAGCATATAGACTAGAACATGTAGATATCTGTGATATAGGTGAACATATGTCAGTCAGTAAGAGTTCTTGAGAGTAGATTGATTAGTACTTACCTTCAAAAAGGCTAACAGTAGCCCGATTAACAAATAATGCAAATCTCGAAGACGATGCTTTGATGTCGACATGGACACCGACGTCGTCGTTATTGAAGTCGAAGTTGAGGGAATTCGAAGTCAAGGAACGGTTCAGGAAGGTTCGGGAAAGTCGAACCAGAACCGGACCATTAGTGAAGGTCCAGAACCCAGAACCGTTTTCCGGTCCGGTTCTGGCTGGTGAGGGAACCATGGACCGAACCACAGAGAACCGGACCAAAAGTCCGGTTCGAACCGTGGTTCTGGACCGGACCGCGGCAGCACTACTTGTCGTCATGTCCGGGTGGTCCGACGGACGCTATCAACTGCTCTTGACAGAACACACGTCGTTCTGCTGAGTAGACGAACATGCCTCATGCTTGTAAGTTGTATTAATGAATACATCACGAGTATATTCCATGTTGGAGCGCTGGTACTGACTCAACTCGCACCATATAACATCCACACTACTGCTCGTCGCATCAATACCACCATCCCCATGCCCTACCCAAGACAAACCAGACTCCAATACCCGCCATGAAAGACACGGGAGTCGCAAACGTTGATTCCGGTTCATCTTCGTCCTCGTAATCATCAGTAGCCCCATGCGCCTGGAATTTTGAAAAGGTAGATTGCGGTGGTACATAGCCACCATAACGACGGGATTGGATTCGGGATGCGTATGAACCTTTGATGCCGCAATGAGACAAGTCCTGTGGCTACTACAGCTGTGATTGCAGACGTACCTTTTGCTACACCCTGTCTTCTAAAACCGACGATGTACAGGATGAATCTGGTCAAGAGCTTGAACGGCCAAAGGATTAACCGAAATGGGAGGAAGCACATATAACGCGCAATCCGCAATGGTGTTAGGAGGAGTTCAGGATTGTCAGAGATGTATATCAGAGTTATAGCTGTGATATACGGATGTCTGATTGCTAGAGAAGAGTGCATAGGTTTTGTTTCAGCGATGAGCGATGAGCAGTGAAAAAGAAGCGAAAACTAACACCAATTGTTGAGCGCCGTCGCAAAATAACAAGTGAGACAGGTGGTAGCGTCCCGCAATATCGACCAGTTTAGGTCAGGCAGATCTAGGTCTTGCTGGGTCATGACTGTATGTGGTCAGGACCATCCATCAAGAAATGTGGTGGATATTAGGCGTCAGGGCATGATAACTTTAAATAGGCGCCAGGCGCCGTTGCCGCACCATCAATTTCGTATGACACCAACCGCATTGTTACAAGTAAAAGTAGAGATACTCGGAAACATAGTGTAAACATGTTCAAGTAGGCCGGTATATGCTGACATGGACGAACACCAAGGACTATGAAGGTAGAAATGAAAACCACTCTAGAATCTCTGTGTTTCAACCTACATGAGCAACCGTTCGTTGCAGGCGCACCATCTCCATGGGAAGAATAGAGTGTGTTTCAATTTTACTCGAGAGCTGAGTAAAGTGCAGTTGATGATTAAAGACGGAGAGACAAGGAGACATTACCGAATGCTTACCAGCGAACCACGCATGTAAGTCGGCCTCCATATCCTCATCAATCTTATCAACCATGGACTGATACGATTCGACGGCTGCCCCAAAACTACCTGCTCGAAAGAGTGCATAGCACTGTTGCTGGTTCGCAGTTTGCCACAAGGATTTAAGGTCCCAGCCAAATAGCTGTTGAAAACATGCGTTTGAGCACGAAAGGATTTTCGGTTGCATCATATCAGCGTACCACAACAAATTCATCGTACGTCAAATGAATTGGCGATTTATAAAAGAAAGTGCTAGCAATGGCAGCGGCAGTGAAGTGTTCAACGGCCTCATTATAGCGCGCGCCCTCCAAGGCAATGTTTCCTAGTTGGACGCGTAGGTAGGCCTGGTGTACGAGGGGCAAGAATCAATGACAACACATGAACTTGATGTGATTGAGCTCACCTCCACGATACGACAAGCAATAGGATCGACATCGGGACATGCAGCTAGCTCTCGTATACGAAGCATTGCCTCTTGGTGTTCATTTGCATTGAACAGCGCAATAGTCTAAAAACCGAAATGACGCACGGAGTATGTGAGAAAAATATGACCTGCCTTGATCAAGAAAAGGAAGTGGTCTGTCTTTAAGTCTCCATCCGTGAACATGGATGCGAGGTCAAACGGGATCCTCGCGGCCAGAACCTGCTTTTTTCCGCAGAGGGCAATCCCTTTAGAGATATGGCCTGCCAACGATGGCTGAATGCTGACGGACTATACCATCATCGAAGACAACTTTTGTAAGTAGGTCATGATGGGTCAGTCAATCTCACCCGAATTGCATCTTGAAGTGCTCGGTTCCAGTCGTGTTTTCGTGCCATAACAAATGCGCGATTGGCATAGGCAGTGTGATCGTTGGTATCAGCGTCAATATCTAGATTTAGCACCTTTTCAGCAGTACGCCAGTCCCCAGTTATGCATGCGTTGCGGACTGTCGAGTTCATAGCGAGGACCTGCGTAAATCATGTTCACACTGTGTTACAAGAGTCAAAGGTGGGAACATGCCTTGAAACCAGAGTGGACTTGATGCTTGGCGCAAAAAAGACGCTTAGATGATGAATGGGCGAGAAAATAAAAACAAGTTTACCTGGTGCGTCGCCTGCTCCTTCATGAGGCCATCTTTTGGTCCGTCCTCTGGCAAAACATCCTCGGGTGTTGGCCACTCTGAGATCTTTTTATCCACACCTCCACTGAGGACGTGCTTGCCATTCGTGGAGAACGTGACGCAGTTCACCTCCCCAGAGTGTTTGAATATGGCGATGTTTCGTCGATCTGAGAGTCGCCAAAGGCGGACACGATTGTCATGAGATGCGGAGGCAAGGAGGGTACCGCTAGAGTTCACAGAAATGGCGGAGATATTCTTGAAATGACCCTTCCAGGGATCACCGACCTGCTCCCAGGTCGATATATTCCACTCTCGTATGACGGGATCAGCCCCGTTGCCCCCGGAGAAAAGCCAGTTGCGATCTGGCGTCCATGCGAGCGAGTAGTCGCCACCGGTCATCGTGAAACAGGAACGGGAGTTCTGGTAAATTTGGATATTGTGGTCTGTTGCAATCACAAGATATCCGGATACCAAATACCGAACACAGCGGACATTTCCACGACAGCTGATTGAATGTTGGGCCTCCTTCAACCTAAACCTGTCCTGTGTGATCCATAATTTCGTGGTGGTGTCAGATGATCCACTGGCCAGCATCCTGGAATCCAAAGAAAAATCAAGCGAATGAATCCAGCCGTTGTGGGCTTTATTGAATGTTTGGTTGAGTTCCCCGGTGTTTCTATGCCAGGAAATGAGCTCTCCCTTCTCATCACCACTTGCTATCCACTGCCCATCTGGTGAAACAGCCAATGCCCGCACCCGACTGTGATGCCCCTCCATCTTCTTCAACACTAAACCTGTTTTTAAATCCCACAGACGAAGCATCCCGTCATACGAGCCCGTGACCATCCGTTCGCCGTAGGAGGAATTGAAAACTGCGACTGCGACAACACGATCCCCGTGATCTTCAAATGTTCGAATGGGTGTGGTGTTTGGAATGAGCGCTGTCATTGTAGTGGAGCTGCAGCACAGTTGAGGTGGATCTAATGTGTGTGTGGGGATGACGTCTTCCTCGAAGTTGCAGAGATGCGCGTGATGGAATGTTTTAAACCTGCTTCATAGCAAAACTCCCTCACTAGACGCACAGAACACGAGGCTATTATCATAATCACCTTGCTTGCCAATCTAAACGAATCATTGGGCTCATGCGTCCAAGTCATGTCGCCGCAATTTTCCACATCAGTCAACGGGCCTGATCATAATTGTTTCAGGAGTCCACGCGGCAGATAGGAAGAAGACTTACACGGTTCACCCGATGCACCTGATTGACCATGCCCCCAAATTTTGATAAAGTCATCACCCCAAAATGTAGTATTCCACCCGGTGACATGTTGAGCTTCTGTTCCCTGGAACGTTTGTAGCGTAAATCCTACAGTCGTGAGGTTTCCTTTCATCTCCTGTGGTTGTTAGCATTACGGGTGTGCGATTTACCATTAATGTAGTATTGAAGATAATTGTTTCAAACTGATTCAAGTTGATCAGCTATTATTGAACTTCGTTCGAACGTTGGATTCGATGATTTTGAATTGGCAATTCGAACTTCGATGACACGTTGTCTCTCGGACTTCGGGGTATCGCAATGACCTTCTAGATGGGCCCACCAGTTCATGTTCTAGCAGTGCCGAGTCACAGTGCATACAGTGTATAGTTCTCGTGTCATGGATGGTCGACCGGTCAAGTTTGTGATGAAGTTCGAGGTTACTTTGCACATAGAAGCTAGATCTGTCGGAGATGTGGCGAACTCGAACGTCACAGCCACATATGACCAAGATCATCACACTTATAACTCACAGCCTGAAACTTCACGACAGACGCGCGAGACGATGTTCAGAAGTTATTTCAGGTAAAAGTAAACATAGGGTAAACATGCTCAAGCGGGCCAGCATATTATGACACGAACACCAAGGACTATCTAAGTAATACAGCTACCGTCAAGGTGCAAATGAAAATTACACGAGGATCTCTGTACTTCAAACGATATGAGTAACTGCTCGCTGCGAGCGCGCCATCTCCATGGGAAGCATAGACCGCATTTCAATCTTACTTGAGAGCTAAGTGAAGTGTAGTTGATGATTATAAACGGGGAGACAGGGAAATATCACCGAATACTTACCAGCGAACCAAGCACGTAAGTCGAGCTTCATATCCTCATCAATCTGATCCATCATGGACTGATACGATTCGATGGCTGCTCCAAAACTACCTGCTCGAAGGAGTGCATAACACTGTTGCTGATTCGCAGTTTGCCACAAGGACTTGAGGTCCCAGCCAAATAGCTGTGGAAAACATGCAGTTGAGCATGAATCAATTTTCGGTTGAGTCATATCAGCATACCACGACAAATCCATCGTACGTCAAATGAATTGGCGATCTGTAAAAGAAAGTGCTAGCATTGGCAGCGGCAGTGAAGTGTTCAACAGCTTCGTTGTAGCGCGCGCCCTCCAAGGCAATGTTTCCCAGTTGGACACGTAGATGGGCCTGGTTTACAAAGGACAGGAATCAATAACGACACATGAATCTGGCATGAGTGAGCGAATGGTACTCACTTCTACTATACGACAAGCAACAGGATCGACATCGGGAGACGCAGCTAGCTCTCGGATGCGAAGAATTGCCTCTTGATGTTCATTTGCATTGAACAACCCAATTGTCTAAAAACCGCAATGAAGCACGCAGTATGTGAGAAAAAATATTACCTGCCTTGATCAAGAAAAGGAAGTGATCGGTCTTTAAATCTCGGTTTGTGAACATCGATGCGAGATCGAATGAGATCCTCGCAGCCAGAACTTGCTTTTTTCCGCAGAGGGCAATGCCCTTGGATATATGGCCTGCCAACGATGGCTGAATGGTGACGGACTATGTCATCAAAGTTAACTTTTGCGAGGAGTTAATGAAGGGTCAGTCAGTCTCACCTGAATTGCGTCTTGAAGTGCTTGGTCCCAGTTGCACTTTCGTGCCATGACAAATGCGCGATTGGCGTAGGCGGTGTGATCATCAGTGTTAACACCAAGATTTAGCACCTTTTCAGCGGCAGGCCAGTCCCCAGCTATGCATGCATTGCGGACTGTCGAGTTCATAGCGAGGACCTGCGTAGATCATGTTCACATTGCGTTATAAGAGCCAAAGGTGGGAACATGCCTTGAAATCAGAGTAGGCTTGAGCCTTGCCATGAAAAGACGTTTAGATGATAAACGGGCGAGAAAATGAAAACAAACGTACTGTGCGTGTCACCTGCTCTTTCATGAGGCCGTCTTTTGAACCATCCTCTATGAAAGCATCCTCGGATGTTGGCCACTCTGAGATCTTTTTATCCATACCTCCACTGAGGACGAGCTTGCCATTCGCAGAGAATGTGACGCAGTTCACCTCCCCAGAGTGTTTGAATATGGCAATGTTTCGTCGATCTGAGATTCGCCAGAGGCGGACACGATTGTCATGAGATGCGGAGGCAAGGAGAGTACCGCTAAGGTTCACAGAAATGGCGTGGATATTCTTGAAATGGCCTTTCCAGGGCTCACCGACCTGCTTCCAGGTCGATGTATCCCACTCTCGTATGGTGGGATCAGCTCCGTTGCCCCCTGAAAAAAGCCGTGTGCCATCTGGCATCCATGTGAGTGAGTAATTGAATCCCTCCACCGATCGTTTTCAGTACAGTGGGGTGTACTGGAATAATTACTGCAGCCCTGGTAAATTTGGATACGGTCGTCTGTTGCAATCGCAAGATAATATCTATGCATCGAATACCGAACACAGCGGACATTTCCACCACAACTGATTGAATATCGGGACTCCTTCAAGAATTGTGGGTACCATATTTTCGTGGTGGTGTCAGATGATCCACTGGCCAACGCCCCGTAGCCGTAATCTGAAGAAAAATCAAGTGAAAATATAGCAGCCGTCGTGGGCTTTATTGACTGTTTGGCTGAGTTCCCCAGTTTTTCCATGCCACACTGATGAGCTCTCCGCTCTCATCGCCGCTTGCTATCCATTTCCCATCTCGTGACACAGCCAATGCCCGTACTCGACTGCTGATGTCCCCTCCATCTTCTTCAACACTACACCTGTTTTCAAGTCCCATAGACGAAGCATCCCGTCATACGAGCCCGTGACCATGCGTTCGTCGTAGCTATATTGGGGACTGAGAACCGCGACTGCGACCACGCGATCCCCATGACCTTCAAATGCTCGAATGGGTGTGATGTTTGGAATGAGCGCCGCCATTTTAGTGTAGCTGCAGCACAGTTGAGGTGGGCTTGGTATGTGGGGGGATGGCGTCTTGCTCGAGATTGCATTGTCTGATGGGCTGTTCTAAACCTGTTTTATGGCATTAACCCCTCACTAGACGCCCAAAACACGAGGCTATTGTCATAAGTACCTTGCTTGCAAATATAAACGAATGGGCTCGTACGTCTAAGTTGTGTCACCGCAATTTTCTACATAAGTCGACGAGCCTGATCGTAATTGTTTCAGGGGCCCATGCGGCAGATAGGAAGAAGACACGCACGGTTCACCCAATTCACCTGATTGGTCATACCCTCGAATTCTAATCACCAAAGACGTAGAGTTCCACCCGTTGACATGTTGAGCTTTTGTTCCGTGGAACGTTCGTAGTGGAGATCCTACGGTTGATGAGGCTTCATTCGGATCCCTGGTTGTTGGGGTTGTTAGCATCATGGGTGCGTGATTTCCAATTAGCATTGAAGATAATCGATAATCAATCGTTTCAAACTCTGATTAACGATCATTGATGGTCGAATAGGTATTTTCTATTCATCCCAAGTCAGCTGTGATTGAGCGTTGGACTGTTTTGGATTCGGAGTTTTGAATCGGCAACCTGAAGGCGTGTTGTCTATTGGATTTCTGGTGGTCGAGGAAGGCGATCGGTATGGTGACTAGTGCTGCCGTGGTCCGGTTCGGTCCGGTTCAGAGGGTCCTGGACGAGAACCGAGAACTGAACCGTGGTCCGGTTCTGCAAAATCGTCGAACCCAGAACCGGACCATCAAGAACCGTTCTCAACAGTCCGGTTCGGTTTTTTTGTGGTCCGAACGCGAACCGAACTGAAATTTTTTCAAGCGCAACAAAAATTGACATTGTAGATCTACTGACATCGAGTAACTAGTCTAACATAGCACTGCATGCTTCTCTGCTTCTACTGCTGCTGTCGGAAATGGGAGCCCTAAAGAGCGCTGGATGCGAATGGAGAGTTTGGAAGGTGTGGAGGTTGTCGAGGAATTCAGTTAGTGCTAGCTGCATTTTGAGAGGTCAGAAGCATAGTTGCGTGAATGGACGAGAGATAGATATTCACGGGGAGAGTGCTGTTTGTAGGGATATCCATGACAGACCGTAGCTGTGTCAGCGTTGTCTGCACATCCCTGCCCAGACCAGGGCCAAGATTTGTGACAGCAGCAGAAGGTCCGCAAGCACAGCGACAATCACTGAGTCAGTGCGAGATTACAACCTGACAAACAATGCAAACTGACGAGGGCCTACTGCCACAGAAAAGCACACGCGACGCAAGGCCGTCGCACACGAGAGTTGCCTCACAACCAGCGGGTGCGCCTCTTTGATCTGAAAGGCTTTACAAATATGCGATTCTGAGCAACTCGTGAGCAGAATGTGGGTCATGGGCAGGTCAGGCTCATGAAGAGCCTATGCAAGGGAAAATATGGACGACAATATCTAAGGAGATCCGTTAGAGTTGACGAAGATGGCGGCGAGCAGCAGCGGGAGATGGCAGCAAGCAGCAGAGTGAGATGGCGGTGAGCAGCAGCGTGAGATTGAGCACCAATCCCTGAGTCAGAGAGGTAGCGAGAGGATGCTGAAGGTAGCAAGAGGGCGCTGAACTTGATGGCAGGAGGGCTCCAAAGGTAGCGAGAGGGTGCCAAAGGAAGTGAGAGGGTACTGGGAGTTGGGTTGGGACGACAATGAACGTGTCAAGAAGACAGAACAATCATACAGTAGAGAAGCCATGAGAAAAGGGACAACAGGAGGTGAAGAAACGAGACATACCAGGCTCGTTGAATGCGATATGCCCATCCTCGTCGATACCACCCAGGAAGAGCTCGATACCACCACACTGCTTGATGCGAGACTCGTATGCATTGCACTCCGTGACCAAGTCTTCGGTGTTCCCGTCCAGTAAATTGACTTGGGAGGGGGGAATATCGACTGTGTTTATGATTGAACCTGGAGTCATGAATGGATAAACGCAACTTCGAGTATACTGGTTCAGCACTCACGATAAACTGCCCTCCTGGACTTTATTGATGAGGGCTTTGTAAGTTGGAATAGGAGAGGAGCCAGTTGGGAGACCGAGCACGAAAGGTTTGCTAGCGGTCGGTGCAAAGTCATTAATGCTAGTTGAAAGGAATGAGTTACAGGCAAGGAAATATGGATGAGGATGCTACCGTTTGGCAATGTAGTTGGGGACATAGTCGCCGACAGCGACAGGGTCCCTGGTGGTGTTGTCAACACGTGGCGTGGATCCAGGGAAAGTAGCGCAAGGGAAAGGAAGTGCACGAGGAGAGATGGATCTGAGTGCGTGGGTGATCAATATCTGTGACATATTTAAACAAATGTCAGTGTGTGAGAGAATCAAAATTTTGATTAGTTAGTACGTACCTTCAAAAAGGCTAAAGGCAGAAGAGTAGAGTGCAAATCCCGAAGTTCGGTCGACATCGAAGTAAGTGGCGTCGAAGTCAGAGTTGAGAAGGGTTCGGAATGGTTCGGCAAGGCCGAACCAAAATAGAACAGTTCGGCAGGACCTAGAACCGAGAACCGATTTCCGGTTCGGTTCGGGCTGACACCAAAACCATGGACCGAACCGTCCAGAACCGGACCAAAAGTCCGGTTCGAACCATGGTTCTGAACCGGACCGCGGCAGCACTAATGGTGACGACCTTCTAGATGGGCCCACCAGCTCGTGTTCTGAGTGCACGAAATTCTACACGGAACCATGATGTATGTTGCATGTAGGTTTCTTAACATCATGTGTAGTTCTCGTGCCATGTCAGATAGTCAACCGGTCAAGTTTGTGGTGTTCGGCAAGGCTACATTTGTAGATAGAAGCTCTGTGGCCAATGCAATACCATTGACAAGCTTATCGAACATGGTTCAACATTTTGCAAAATGGATCCGATCGATTGATGTTTGGTACTATTGACGTGATGTTTCCCTCTCCGGTACTTATTTTGCCCAATCACTGACGAGGCATCATAATAAGTGGGATCCTGTTGTTTCCAGCTCCTCGAGTAAACAGATGCGGTTAGAGAACAAATCTGGTTTATCGATATGAAAGTAGCGATGAGACATCTGAATCACACATCAATAGCGAAACGAATATGATCAGAACAATAAATATTCCGCGGGAGACTCGGATACCCAAATATCATCCGAATCATGCATGTTCATCTTATGATAGTAATTTGCAAGTGCACCGAGTATCGGAGATGGTGTAGAATTGATATATAAATGTAAAATCATCAGTCATGGAGGACACAGCGGTAGATTGGTCCACGCAAAGTCAGCTATGACCCACTATGGCTGGTACTAGTATTTGCCATGCCGTCCTGACGAGGTATATTAACACGCTCCAAATGACATCATGGATGCATCCTCAGTCTGCCATGAGACCAGCATGAATAATAGCACAAGAATGCCTTGCACCAATGCACATCTAGGAGTGACTGTGAATCAATGTCAGACGACTCGGTTTCCTGCGGTACCCCAGGCTGTTGTCCAGACGGACGTCGGGTGTCGTCTACTTTCTTGTACTCCGGCAGTTAGGCGACAGCCACACTCTGTAAGGTGCAAAGAAGCAAAGAAGCAAAATTAGGTAGAAGGATGTGGGCTACAGTGACCTTGCACCCTGGTGCGATTTCAACGACTGATGGCCCATGGCTATTTTTTGGCACAAGCAATGAAAGGTGTTGTCATAGGAAATACGTGACTGGACTGTTCGAGGGAAAAGACCGAGAGCTTATTTCGAACTGTATACACAGTACTAGTCAGTGATGGGTTGCGAGTTTACTAAAATTGAAGACTGACATGATCCAACCGAGGTGAAACCTGCCCTAAGAGAGAGGATGGTAGAGGCAATGTAGCAGGGACCTGCGGTGCCATAGTCGAATCAACAATAAAAGAATGAAGATAAACTACCTACATCTAGTGAATTACGAGGTGGGGAAACTGCATTCGTGCGAGAAGTGAGGCGAAGGAGGTTGCTGAGGCATAGAGAAATGGGTCGCTGCGTGTCTACAGGAGGCGGAGGTCTTTTTTTTTTTTTTTTAAATCATTGTTATTGTCCTTTGGGGTCATAGACCCTATGTCGGACATAGCCCTATTCGAGTGCGGGGGGCTTACTCCCGGCTAGCTATCGTAAGTGTATATGTACTGTATGTGTTCTGGGGTCTTTGACACGTACTCCATTGGCGTGTAGTCGGGCCAAGGCCGACTGCCAACTTCGTACAAGGGAACGGCTGTTGGGGTAAAGTATGGGTAGGTGAGAACTAGGTAAGGTGAGTAGGAGTGCCATTTGGCGTTTTTCGCTGTGTTTCTGGTGCGATGTCTTTGCTTCTTCGTCTTGTCTCGTGCTCAGGCCTTCATTCATCTTTGTCCTCGTTCTAGCCTGCTACTTCCGGTCCTCCAGTGCTGTTTGTCCTGCAAGCAGTGTTTCCTTGGTGTGTGGAGTGGTTTTGAATTAGTTTGGATTAGTTTGAATTTAGTTTTGAATTAGTTTTTGCGTTTTGTAGGTTGGGTTTGATTGGGTTGTGGGTCGCGGGCGTATTATTCTGTAGTATATAGGCTATATGTGAAAGAGTGAGCTTTTTATATGAGCGGGATCTCACTGAATGTCGCTTTGAAGCGTCCTGTACTGTTGATGAAACGCATAAGCGGTTTAGTTGCTTCTTCTGACGCTAGGAGAAAGGAGATGGAGGAGGCTCAACGACGTAGGACATTAGAGAGTATATGATGTTCGCGGATGTATTGGGGGCAATCAAGTAGGTAGTGGTGGATGGTTTCGTTTGTACCGGGGCATATGGGACAGTGTGGGGTTTCGCTCTTTCCGAGATGGTGTAGATGGTAGTTGAGGGGTACATGGCGAGTGCGGAGTTGAGTGTATATGCTGGTCTGTCGATGTGGACTGAGGGCTACGAGGCAGAGAAAGTTCTTGGATGGCATGGTGGGGTCGATTGTGTTGGTTCTGGCGTATCTGGGTGAGTTTTTCCATATGTTGCTCCAGCGTTTCTGTAGGGTGTCCTCATGCCACTGTTTCAGGGCAGATATACTGTCCGGCAACGGACCATCTTGAAGGAACTTTGGGAGTCTGTGTTTGGCGCTTGATTCATTGGGGCCCTTTGCTGCCTCTTTTGCTGCTGCGTCAGCGAGTTCATTACCTATCACTCCTTTATGTCCTGGTATCCAATGGATTGTTAGATCGAAGTCGCTTCCGTGATGCTCTCTGCGTAGCGCGAGCTCTCTTGTTAGTCTGCGGAAATGTTCTACTAAGTATCCGCCCAATTTCGCAATATGACTCTCACTGAATTGGATGGCTGCACGATTATCTATGAAGATGGATGCTGGATAGGTGACATTGCGTTCTGTTGCTAGGAGTTTGGCAGCTAGTGTGAGTCCAACCACTTCTGCTTCGTATATGGTGTGTACTTTGTTTGATCCTAGGTGATACTTTAGTGTGCGGGGTGCTTGCCCTTCCCGCAGTAGAACTGCTGCCACTCCTATGCCTCCGTTATGTCCAGAGCCGTCAGTAAAAAATTGTATCACATCCTTGAGTTCTTGCTGTTCTTTGATGGCTTCCTTCGCTTTTGGTGTGATATGATTTTTGACGACATTTCTTTGACTGGCGTTTAGGCGTAGGATAGGGTCTAACGTTTCCGTTTCACTTGGGAGGATTTGGAATGTAGCTAGGAGGTCGTGTAGCGACGTGCGGTGCCTTCATATGTTCCGGTGTCGGACTATGTGCTTCAGGAGGGGTTGTAGAGGGTGGCGGTCTGGTAGCGTAGCTAGGCAGAGAGCGGAATGGTGACATATTCTCTGGAGGAGAAGGGGGATAGGGGGGAGGTTCGAGTGTGCGTCTAGGGTGTCAGTAGCTGTTGATCTCATTGCTCCTGTGATGCTCAGTGTCGCGATACGTTGTACCTTAGCTAGTTTTCGGGCCACTCCCATAGATCCTTTCCGAGGCGAGCCTGTATACGAGTTGAAGGTTGGACGGATCCATATATCCGCTCTGTAGGTGTACTTGGGGATGGCTACCATAATGTATAACTTACGCATGAGATTGGCTGATACTCCGTTGGTGGGCTTGGCAAGATGGCGAAGTTGGAGGACATATTCGACTCCCTTAGCAATTGCGTGACCTGTGTGATATTTCCACGTTAGTTCCTGATCAACGAGCAAGCCGAGGAAGTGGTGATGCTCAGTGGGGTTGATTGTGGTGTTTTGTATAACTAGTGGAGGGCGGTGACGGGTTTTGCTGCGGGTGAAATCTATTAGGGTGAATTTGTTAACTTCAAATTTTGAGTTGTGATCTTGAGACCATTGGAGTGCTCCATCGTGTTGTTCCATCATATCTTTCAGGGTGCGGTGGGTGGCTTCGAACGTTGGGCCTATGGCGATGAAGGCCGTGTCGTCGACGAAGGCTAGGGCTGTTTCCTGTTTGTGGGGGTTAGCTATGTCTACAAGGTCAGCATTATATATCAAGTAGGCTATCATAGATAAGGGGTCTCCTTGACCGATTCCGTTCCGAACGTCTATCCATTTTGAAGTTGAGTCGTTGAAGCGTAGTTGCGTGTGTCGTCCTGTAAGCATTTTGACTGTGAAATTGACTATTTCCGGGGGGAGTCGTCTTTTCTTCATGTTGTGAGCAAGCTGGTCAGTTACTGCATTGGGGAAGGCGCCTTCAATGTCCAGGAAGAGTATTGAGGCAACTTTGTTGTTACGCCACGCGTTCTTGACAGTAGCTTCTAGGAGGTGTAGGGAATCTGTTGTGGTGTGGCCTGGGCGTCCACCGAAGTGTGTATTTGGGAGGAGGTTGTGTTGCTCTAGGATATGTGTGACTTGTTCTGCTATTAGGGCGGTAAGTAGCTTGCAAGTGGTATTAATTAGGGCAATGGGACAATACGCTTTCGGGATGGTGTAGTTAGTCTTTTCTGGTTTGCATAGGACTACGGTCGTGAACTCTCGCCATGGGTCATAGTATGTTTGGAGGGCGAAGACTGCGTTGAATAGGCATAGGAGGTAGGGGACGAGGAGGTGTTGCGCGCGTTTAAATACTATGTTACATATGCCGTCGGGTCCGGGAGCTTTATACGAGCTGGTGTTGTTGATGGTGCAAATGAGCTGTGCTGCCAGGATGGGAGCGAAGGGGGTGACGGGTTCTGGATAGCTGAAGTTAGTAGGGACTGAACTGGTGAGAGGAGGAGGCAGAAAGAATGCTTCAGCTAGGGCTATACTCTTATCTTCATTCGTGATAGCTTCTACTTGGTTGCCGTTGGCGTCTTTGGTCTTTAGGGCAGGGATACTTGTTCTTCCTCCATTGCCATAGGGCTTCATCATGATTTTGTTGGCCATGTAGACACTTTCTTGATTGAGTTCTTCGAGGAAGCTGATCCAGTGCTCTTGCTTGGTCTTGCAGATGGCTTCGGTAGTTAGGTTGCGAAATTTATGATGTTCTTTGTGTATAGGGTGGTCAGGTAGGCCTCTCATCTTATACGATTCTGCACTTAGCTGGTCTTTCTGTTTTAACATCTTTGTGAGCTCCTTCGTCCACCATCGTTTGGTGTGAGGGGATGGCTTCATTTTGGGGACTTTGTCGGCTATGGTACGTTTAAGGGCTTCACTAAGATTGGCGGCGGCCGTTTGAAACTGTTCTTCTGAGGTGATGAGTGCTGGGGGAGGGTATGCGCTGAGGTGACGGGCGAGGGAGCTATTGAATTCTTCCCAGTCAACTTTGCAGTAGTTGACTGTTGTGGCTGTTGAGGCACGTGGGACTTCTAAATCTAGGGAGCTAATGATGGGAACATGGTCAGTACACGGCGGTCGGCGTCTAGGAGTAGTATTGCAGATAGTGAACGAATCTAGCATATGGGACGTGCAAAATATATTGTCTGGTCTTGTCCAGTTGCCGCTGCTTGAGGATTGGAGCGTTGGGGTGTTCTTTGGAAGAGCCATCTGTAGATCATAGTCGGCCATCAGGTTAATAATGTTTTGTGCGTTTTCCTGAGCGTCTGGAGGTGTGCAAAGGTGTACGTTGCGGTCTTCCTCCCAGAGTGGGTGATGTGCATTGAAGTCGCCCATTAAAATTATGTGGTCTCCGGCGGTAGGGCGGATAGTGCGTATCTCCCTTTCTAGATATTCCGAGATGGCTGGAATGACTTCTCGTTTCTTGCAGTCATCGTAGATGTTGATGATGGTGAGTTTGCCGAAGGGTCCACTGAGCTGAATTATCACTACGTCTGATGATGGGAATGGGAGTTGTCGCCAGTTGTTGGAGTTGAGTCATTTGTTGATGAGGGTGATTGCGCGTGGTCTGTTGGGATTAGTATATCTGTTCGAGGGGTATATAATGTTCCAGTCCGGAGTTGCCTTAGTGTTACCTAGAAAGTCTATACAGGGTTCCTGGATTACAACGATATCTTGTTCTTTTGCCGTGAAAGGGCCGCTAAGGATGCAGTGTTGGGCAGTGTCCGATTTGTTTAAGTTTCCTTGCCAGATTCGCAGTCTTACTGTTTGTTCGTTGGGTGTCCTAGACATAGAGGGAGTTAGTGGAGCGTGCTGGCATTACCGAACGTTGTCGTTGGGAGTTGTGTTGATGAGATGAGAATCCTAGGGGCGGGTTTAGGTATGAGCCTCTGGTGTTACGGCTTCCTCTGGGGGGAAAGTGTCTCTTGAGCGTGTCTTGCGTGTGTTGAGAGGGTTCCGAATATTCCGGTGTGGGTTCCTTCCTGATGAACGGTTTGGCTTTGGAGGGTGCTTGAACTTGAGTCCATGTGTCGTCGGTAGGGAAGTAGGGCATTGTGTTTTCAGATTGTCTGGCGTCGAGGTCTGCGCATTTGCGGATGAATGTTGGGCAGGATCGGTCCCAGCTTGTGTGGTCTTCAGATTGACAGGAAGTGCATACCGTGCTTGATTTGTCCGTGCATTCGCTAGTTCTGTGTGGTCCCGAGCAGTTAGCGCAGACATCACTGTGAGAGATACATTCCTTTGCAATATGACCATAGTGTTGGCATTTCGCGCATCGTATGGGTTCACGTTTGTTCTTCTTGACTTGGAGGCGGTATTTGTTGAGAGTAATGCCATCTCGGATGCTAGTGTTAGCTACATTCGGGTCATTGAATGATGCCATGATGTGAGCGACCCTTTGGGTGTTGTTGCATTTTTCTGGGGGCTTGACCCAGCGTGCAGATGTTAGAACACCTTGGCTCCAGTTGTTCTCTTGTTCAAGGTTGTCGATGTGTTCTGGGTTTCCTGGATTGAAGGTTAGTGGGACGAATTGGATTATTACCTGGTATGCGCGATCTTTGATGGTAGCCGTTGGGTCTAGTGCTTCGAGGAACTTAGGCGGAGGTCTTTGTGAGCTAGGCGATACCAGTGAATTGTGATACAAGGCAGGAGATAGACAAGTTGTATCAGACTGCAATGATGGTAATGAATGAGTTGTGTAATGAGCAAAACAACGAGGTGCATACATTGAGTAGATCACCGAGGGTTGCTCTTTTATGTGACTATAAAGAAATGTTTGCGTACAAACGAGAGATATCAATGCAGCTGATTTCCTTTGAGTGGCCTTTGAATGTTTTAACAATCCCAGTTTCGACCTCCTCTTTTTGATTATAGGTTTTTGCTCAGAAGCCCGGCTCGGGATGCCCATCTTTTGTCTGACGCAGCTTGGGGTATGCACAGACAGATCGTGGATACCGCTTCTAGATGGTAGTGCTGCCGTGGTCCGGTTCGGTCCGGTTCAGAGGGCCCTGGACGAGAACCGAGAACCGGACCACAGAGAACGGTTCTCTGTGGTCCGGTTCGGTTTTTTTTCTGGTCCGAACTCGAACCGAACCCGAAAATTTTCAGTGGCAAGCGCGAAAAACAAAACATTGAAATACTAGTTTACACATCGAGTAGCTACTCTAATGATGACTCCATACCCCTCTGCCTCTGTAGCTGCTGAAGATGCTGACGTGGCCGGCGCTTCAGAAAAAATTGTGATGCTGGTGGCCGCAGGATTCTCCGAAAAGTGGAAAGCCCACATGATGAGAGCCGTATTGATGAAGACTGACCAATTCGTGAGGACACACTCTGACATTTTCAAGTAAGGCGTAAGAAATGGTCAAGAGATGAACGATACTACTCACCGACGGCCAAAGCCAAAAGTGAAAAACCGGAGATCAACCGGAGATTATCGCGCGCAACCTGCATCGTCAATCCAACGCTGAGGATTAAACCTGTGTGGTTCGGGGAAGACTTCAGGATTGTTTGCGATAGCCCTGAAGCACAAGCGTCAAACCCAAAGGTGAGAGGACGAAAATGATGGTAGTTCTTCCAAATGATGTCCTCAATCGCGCGATGCGCAAAGCCTGTAGTGCAAGGTGATCGTTCAACATCACGTCATCACAACTCAAATAAAACGTACCTCCAAAAACTCTCATCGTATTGAAAGATTGGGTCGCGTCCAGCGGGGTGAGAGACAACGGGCGAGAGACAGAGGGTGAGAGACAGTGGGCGAGTGAGACATGGCAAGCGAGCCAGCAAAAGCCAGCCGGCAAGAACAGCAAGCGAGTGAGAGGGGATGCAGTGAGGTGGCGGGCATCAACATAGGCGCAGGTGGCGTGGCGTGTGATGGGTTGTGCGCTGGTAGCGATGGGTGCTGGCCCTTGAGGGAGCCATCAGCATTCAGAGCACAAATACGCACCTCTGCAGCATAGCGCAAGACACAATCCCTCCAAAATCCACCTTGACCGCGCCTAACATATCCACCTCCAGTAAAAGGTAGTCTTGCGCAGTGTTGTAGCCGGTCCTCAATGAATAGAACTTCCTGTTATAGAGGTGAGCAGGTGAGAGACTTGAGAGTTTAATTAGTTAGTGCTTACTGGTATACCTTCAAAAAGGCTAAATGTAGCTTGATTAATCAACAATGTGAATCCCGAAGACGACAGTCTGACGTCGAGGCAGGTGTTGTCGAAGTTGAAGTCGATAAGGGTTCGGAATGGTTCGGGAAGGCCGAACCAGAACTGGACCGTTTGGGAAGATCTAGAACCGAGAACCGTTTTCCGGTCCGGTTCTGGCTGGCGCAAGAACCATGGACCGAACCGCGGAGAACCGGACCAAAAGTCCGGTTCGAACCATGGTTCTGGACCAGACCGCGGCAGCACTACTAGATGGGCCCACCAATGTGTGTTCTAGTAGCGCCGAGACACATTGCGTACAGTGTATAGTTCTCATGTCATGGATGGTCAAGTTTGTGATGTTCGAGGTAGAAGCTAGATCTGGAGATGTGGCGATGACGATTCACGAACTCGAACGTCACAGCCACATATGACCTAAAATATTATGTAAGATCACACTTATAGAGCTCACAGCCTACGACAGACGCGCGAGACGATGTTCAGAAGTTGTTTCAGGTAAAGAGTAAACATAGGGTAAACGGGCCAGCATATTATGACACGAACACCAAGGACTATATCTAAGTAATACAGCTACCTTCAGGGCACAAATGAAAATTACACGAGATCTCTGTTTCAAACTATATGAGTAACTGCTCACTGCGAGCGCGCCATCTCCATGGGAAGCATAAACCGCATTTCAATCTTACTTGAGAGCTGAGTGAGGTATAGTTGATGATTATAAACGGGTAGACGGGGAAATATTACCAAATGCTTACCAGCAAACCAAGCACGTAAGCCGACCTTCATATCGTCATCAATCTTATCCATGATGGACTGATACGATTCGATGGCTGCTTTAAAACTACCTGCTCGAAAGAGTGCATAACACTGTTGCTGGTTTGCAGTTTGCCACAAGGACTTGAGGTTCCAGCCAAAGAGCTGTGGAAAACACGCAGTTAAGCACGAAAGAATTTTCGCTTGAGTCCTATCAACTTACGACGGCAAATTCATCATACGTCAAATGAATTGACGATTTGTAGAAGAAAGTGCTAGCATTGGCAGCGGCAGTAAAATGTTCAATAGCTTCATTATGGCGCGTACTGTCCAAGGCCATCTTTCCCAGTTGAACACGTAGGTAGGCCTGGTGTACGAAGGGCAAGAATCAATAACAAAACATAAACCTGGTATGATCGAGCTCACTTCCACGATATAGCAAGCAACAAGATCAACGTTGGGACACGCAGCTAGCTCTCGGATGCGAAGTATTGCTTCTTGATATTCATTTGCATTGAACAATGCAATGGCCTAAAAGCCGCGATGAAGCACGGAGTATGTTGGAAAGATATTACCTGCCTTGATCAAGAAAAGGAAGTGGTCGGTCTTTAATTCTCGGTTCGTGAACATAGATGCGAGGTCGAATGATATCCTCGCGGCCAGAACCTGCTTTTTTCCGCATAGGGCAATGCCCTCGGAGATATGGCCTGCCAATGATGGCTGAATGCTGAGGGACTATACCATCACCAAAGTTAACTTTTGTAAGGACGCCATGAAGGGTCAAGTCAGTCTCACCTGAATTGCGTCTTGAAGTGCTTGGTTCCAGTCGGATTTGCGCGCCATAACAAATGCACGATTGGCATAGGCGGTGTGATCATTGGCATCAGCCTCAATATCTATATTGAGTGCCTTTTCAGCAGTAGGCCAATCCCCAGCTATGCATGCGTTGCGGACTGTCGAGTTCATAGCGAGGATCTACGTAAATCATGTTCACATTGCGTTATAAGAATCAAGTGTGGGAACATGCCTTGAAATCAGAGTAGGCTTGAACCTTGGCATAGAAAAGACGCTTAGATGATGAATGGGCGTGAAAATGAAAACAAACTTACTTGGCGTGTCGCTTGCTCCTTCATGAGACCACCCTTTGGACCGTCCTCTGGCAAAGCATCCTCGGATGTTGGCCACTCTGAGATCTTTTTATCCACACCTCCACTGAGGATGCGCTTGCCATTAGCAGAGAACGTGACGCAGTTCACCTCTCCAGAGTGCTTGAATATGGCAATGTTTCGTTGATCTGAGAGTCGCCATAGGCAGACACGATTGTCATGAGATGCGGAGGCAAGGAGAGTGCCGCTAGAGTTCAGAGAAATGGCGTGGATATTCTTGAAATAGCCCTTCCAGGGACCACCGGCCTGCTGCCAGGTCGATGTATCCCACTCTCGTATGGTGGGATCTGCCCCGTTGCCTCCCGAGAGAAGCCTTTTGCAATCTGGTGTCCATGCGAGTGAGCAGTCGAATCCTCCGCCGATTGTTCTCAGACACGGGTATACATTGGAATAATTGTAGCTTTGGTGAATTCGAATATGGTTGTTTGTTGCAATCGCAAGACATCCATGTGCTGAATACCGAACACAGCGGACAATTCCACCACAGTTGGGTAAATAATCGGACTGCGTCCAACTTGATGTCTTCCATATTTTCGTAGTGGTGTCAGATGATCCACTGGCCAGCGCCGTGGAGTCTGGAGAAAAATCAAGCGAAAATATCCAGCCGTCGTGGGCTTTGTTAATTGTTTGGCCGAGTTCCCCAGTGTTTGCATGCCAGGCGATGAGCTCGCCGCTCTCATCACCGCTTGCTATCCATTTCCCATCTAGTGAAACGGCCACTGCCCGCACCCGACTGCGATGCCCCTTCATCTTCTTCAACACTACACCTGTTTCCAAGTCCCACAGACGAAGCATCCCATCATAAGAGCCTGTGACCATGCGTTCATCGCTGCGAAAAACTGCAACTGCGACTACGCGATCCCCGTGATCTTCAAATGCTCGAATGGGTGTGATGTTTGGAGTGAGCGTCGTCATTTTAGTGGAGCTGCAGCACAGTTGAGGTGGATCTAATTTGTGTGAGGATGGCGTCTTGCTCGAGGTTGCAGAGGTGCGGGTGTTTTAAACCTGCTTCATGGCATTACTCCCTTACTAGAGGCCCAAAATATGAGGCTATTATCATAAGTACCTCGCTTGCCAATCTAAACGAATTGGCACATGCATCCAAAGTCGTGTCGCTGCAAATTTCCACATCCGTCAACGAGCCTGATGGTAACTGTTTCAGGCCACGCGGCAGATTAGAAGACGACATACATGGTTCACCCAGTTCACCTGACTTGTCATGCCCTCGAATTTTAATCAAGTGGTCACCCAAAGACGTAAAATTCCACCCGGTGACATGTTGAGCTTCTGTTCCCTGGAACGTTCGTAGCGGAGATCCTACAGTTGTGAGGCTTCCTTCGGATCTCCTCTGGTTGTTAGGGTTATTAGTATCATGGATGTGTCATTTGCCAATTAGCATTGAATCGTTTCAAACTCTGATTAACGGTCGATGATCGAATAGGTATTTTCTATTCATCCCAAGTCAGCTGTGGATCGTTTTGGATTCGGGGTTTTGAATCAGCAACTCGAAGGCGTGTTGTCTCTTGGATTTCCGGTGATTGAGGATGGCAATCGGTGTGGCAACGACCTTCTAGATGGGCCCACCAGTTCGTGTTCTGAGTGCACGGAATTCTACACAAAACCATTATACATGTTGCATGTAGGTTTCCTAACATCATATGTAGTTCTCGTGCCATGGACGGTCAACCGGTCAAGTTTGCGGTGTTCGGCGAGGCTACATTTGTAGATAGAAAACTCTGTGGCCAATGCAATACCAATGACGAGCTTATATGGTTCAACGTTTTGCAAAATGGATCCCGTCAATCGATGTTTGGTACTATTGACGTGATGTTTCCCTCTCCGGTACTTATTTTGCCCGACCATCGACGAAGGCATGATGCATGACGCGGACGAGGCATCATAATAAGTGGGATCCTGTTGTTGCCAGCTCCTCGAGTAAACAGATTTTTGATAGGATTGTCATAGGAAGCACTGGCGAGGAGAGCACAATCGAGTGAAAGTGCTAGACCAGTGATGGCCTGGGTGTGTCCTTCAAAGGGGGCTCCAATAGTCTCCAGAGTAGGTGCGTCAAATTCATAGACTGTCTTGATTGAGGTGTCCGTTAAGCTGAATGTGATTACAATGGTTTTGTCCTCTGTAGTCCAAAACACGGGCGCATATGTGTCATAACGGCTACTTGGGTTCCCCGTGTGAACATCCAATTTCTGTGATCGGACATCCCACACTTCAAGGTAATTCCCCCAAGATGATATGACTGTGAGTTTCTTTGAGTCTTGCGAGAATCGAACTGCGTTCACCCAGTTGATACTGTTGAACGGACCAGCCACGAGCTTTCCTGTTTCCAAGCTCCATATCCGCGTTGTACCATCCAATGACCCGCTCGCCAGTAATATGCTGTCTCCGGAGATATCGATGGAGTTGATGGTCATCGAATGTCCTTCAAATGCTCTCACCGTTCCCGTCTCAACCTCACAGACTTTGAGCTCCCCGATGTTGAAGTCCCCACCTGCAGAGACAACCCATCGACCATCCCTCGATACTCCCACAGCATGTGCCTCTTGCTTGCAAATATCCTGCGCCTCCTCGACTTCTTTGCCCGCTTCTAGATCCCATTCACGAGTGGTCTTATCGTTTGACCCGCTGATTATTCGCTTCCCGTCCGGAAAGTAGGATATGGCTGAAACGGTGTCTCCGTGGCCCCCTAAGGTCAACACAGGTGTCAGAGTCGATTCTTTTACTAGAACAATGGGCCGCGATGATATGGAAGCCGGTCTGCCAGAGAGCATAGCAAGGCAATATGGGTAAGAAGTATTCGAAGGTTCGTCGGTGAGGCTTTCTCGTATCCTGCAGTGGCCTAATATGGATAGTGATTTCAAAGGATGCCTAACTCGTTCAAAGATGTTGGTACACTTTGCCTGCTGATGCTTATCCTCAATTCATTAACACGGATTACAGATTAGTTTGATGCTACCTCGTAGAAGCTAGCAACCTGGGAGAAGAACGAGCAAATTAACCGATCGACAGAATGTGCTCGCAACTTCAAGTCCTTGTACTTCCCAACACGCTCCTTCGGCATGGCACCTTGTGCATTGCACAACGTTTATTTTTATCCGCTGCCTCATGTCCATCAAATCTACTGGTTTAGGTTTTCCATTCGACGCATCAAAAACAAATGAACGAGTACGTGCAATCAGTGTGGTTCATCAAATCAGCAATTTCGCAGGTCGACCTCCTTATACGAGTCTGAATAGGGTGGCACCTCGATTTGGTGTGAAGCAATCGCGACCGTGTATGGTCTTTCCGCATGCGAAGTACTACCCTGTTATGCTCTCACTGTAGCAAGCATTTAGGAAACTATGACTACCTACTGCATCACGGCAATCTTTCAAAGTACGTAATGAAGAACTACACTCACGACGCAACGAAGCAACATTTCAAGCAGAGAGCAAGAACATTTATGACGTGGACAAACGAAGAACGATATAGTGCCAGTATAGCGTACAAGCACTTGTTTTTGGAATAAATACAATTTCTCTGTGCAACGACCGGAGGTCACGGAGGCGCGGAAGCATGTTAGGAGCCATTCATCGACTTGCAGTGTGTAGCCTCACTCTACTGGTAGCGGAAGTGGCATTGTCATACTATTTAGCTATAGATATCGGCTCGGAAACCCGGCTTGGGATGTCCATCTTTCGATGTGGTGTTTGGTGAGAATTGGGGCATGGACAGACAAATCACAGGCACTGAATTGGACACGTTGGACACGGCGTAGACCAGTAACTACAACATTTTCATATCACATTGGAGATGTTGGGAGTAAGCCTACGTTTACAGTATAGGTACTAGTACCATGTTACTGTGCCTCGTTTTGTTAAGCAGACTGTTGAATGTAAATAAAGAATCAACGAGATCTCGACAGCGAGTAATATTCATTATGGATCGTCACATCAGCTCCCTCCGTCGATGGGCGGTCCCGAGGATCGGTAGACCAGCATTTCTCAATGAACTGCCAGTATCGTTCAGGGAGTTCGGGATAACGAGATCGGGAAGGCGTTTGCGACTTGGCTATGCAGAGAATGATGGCAGCATCATTCGTAAGGTGATAGTAGGGTGCTTTGTTGGTGAGGACCTACGAGTGGAGTCCGTGATATAAACGAGAGGCCAAAATAAACCAGACGTACCTGCAGCATGATACCGCCAAATGAATACATGTCGCTCTGCTCGCTTGGCCGGACTTGAGATCCATCCTCTCGCTCGACGAGCAGCTCAGGAGCCATCCATCGCATGTTTCCTTTCAGCGTGGACGTCCAGGAAGCCTGAGAGGCACTGATAACTTCGGAATACATCAAGGAAAGACCAAAGTCAGCGACACACGCAGTGCCATCACCATGAATCAGCACGTTAGGCTAGAATTTATGTCTCGATCAAATCAAAATTAACGAAAAGGGGTCGAACTTACCCCAGTGAAGTCACCATGGATGACACCGTTGGCATGAACTGTGAACAAGATCACTATTCCAGGTCAAGGACCGAGAATAACCGACACGTACGATATTGCAAACCAGCTATAATATCCTTGAGCTGAGATTGTCATCAATATGTGGTCTGCATAAAATATGAGGGATACTTACGATCTGGAATCTTCTCACGAGAGTAAGAGCCGCGCCCTCGAGCTGCAGATAGTCCGATAGGTTGCCATTCTCCGCCCAAGGACTGACTATCGCTATATATGGGCCAAACCCATACGTATAACCATAAACGGGTAGAATATTTGGATGCTTGAGGGCAGCGCATATTCTGAGTTCACGCATTATCCTCTACGAAGTCGCAGCTCATAAGGAATAGACAGAGTCTTTTGTCAAGAAACTCACCTTGATCTTCTTCGTCTTTGCGGCACCATGTTGATCGGCGGCGTACACTTGCAATGCCTTCACTGCGACCTACCAGATTATTAATTTAGACAGATGGACAGAGAAAAGACAGTGAACAAACTTTGATTGATTTACGATTCATGTGACAGGTGCATTTCCAGATCTCCCCGAACCCGCCACGAGCAACAGGATATTTTTCGTCCTTTGCGACACATGCCGTGAGGTTTTGGAGCATCGCTTCGAGGGGGAGATCGCGAGGCTCATAATTACGAGTGGAGAAGACTTTATGCACATGGAAAGAGGAGGGAAAGAGCTTGCGAGGGTCGCGAGGTAACTGGGGTAGCCATGAAGCAAAGGATATCCGCGGTTGAGGGGCAAGAACTATGACAGGCGATATTGTGGTACTTGGGAGATCTGCCGGTCCCCCGTTGAAATGTAGTGTGTCCTGATGCAGTGGTTGGGATCCTAATTCATGTTGCCCCAATATCTTATCAGGCAACGATTGCATGTCAGCAGGCCGCTGCCCCATGTCAGCAGACGGTCGCATGTCGGTAGGCTGTATGCGAGAGGTTTCTGCGTGTCTGTCAATCCAGGATTCGGACCCTGGTTGACGACGGGCGAAAATGATAGAGGGAGGTGGTGGTAGAAAGTAGGGAGGGAGGCTCTCTTGCGCATGGGATGGGGCCTCGCTAGTAGATTGATTCACAGTATGAGAGAGCGTGCCAGACTGCAAAAAGAGGATTAATAGAGTTGTATAAATGAAAAGGAAGGGATGAGTACATCGGTGAGGAATAGGCTTCTCGAAGAGACGGTCTAAGAAATTGTAAGCACGTGAACAATAGTACTATTCGGGGTAGTCTGCGCACTCTATCAAGTTGTGGTGCTGGCTGGATGCTAGCAAAGATCTCAGGGGGTGTGTCGCATAGGTAGATACCGTTGTTGTACTTGGTCGTGTAAACTAGTTGATGCGAGTTGGGTGAGAAAATAAGGTGGTCGATGGTAGAACCACTGTTAAATGAGGCGAGGAGCTGGCGGGACTCAAAGGCCCAGAGCTTGATGGTGTGGTCCCAAGCAGCACTGGCGAGGAGAGCACGATCGAGTGAAAGTGCTATACTGGTGATGGTTTGGGTGTGTCCTTCAAAAGGGGCCCCGGTGGTCTCCAGTGTAGACACGTCAAATTCATAGATCGTCTTCATTTGAAATTGGGCAGTGAATGCGGTTACGATGGCCGTGTCTTTGGTAGTCCAAAACACTGGCACACCTGCTAAACCCCAGTCACCTTCTCTGTAAAGAAGTAATCTCTGTGATTGGATATCCCACACTTCGAGGCAGCTCGATTTCACCCCATTTGACTTGAGTGCGAGCTTTTTTGAGTCTTGCGAGAATCGGACTGCGCCCACCATCCAGTTGATACTTTTGAATGGACCAGCCACGAGATTGCATGTTTCCAAGCTCCATATCCGTGTTGTACCATTCGACACACTCGCCAGTAGTGTGCTGTCCCCAGAGATGTCGATGCAGTTCATACTATTTGTCAGTTGGTGGCCTTCGAATGTTCTCACGGTTCCCGTCTCAACCTCACGGACTTTGAGTTCCGTGTATCCTGGCCATCACTAAATCCCACCGTTCCCCACAAACCATTATATACACATTATCATGTAGATAATAACCATATTCGGCTAAAATATGACAGTGCGAGATATATAGGCATATAAGTGTTTAGAACGCTATCCCCTATGACCAATGATTGTCATGAATCGTGTAGTGACAAATACTAGTACTGTTTTGAAGTGATGAAACATGTTCAACGAAGTGTTTCTCATGTAGAATTTCTAGCACAGTGGCTCTCCTGTCCAATAAGTAACAAAAATATAAATTCTTGCCATCTGTACCATCATACAGACAATTGCTTCAAATACTGGTATTATGATATTATGGGTTTTATACTTGATTGGCCAGGAAATCATATTGGATGGTATGCGAGTTATACAAAAATGCTTGGTACAATACACGTGCTCTACCCCAATCTCATTGTCAACACCACCTGCAAGAATTTGACAATAACAGACAGCGGGTAACCACAACAGATATTGTGAGCGTCTTGAAGTCCAACGAAAGCAAGACATAGTGGTCCATAAGTGGGGATTCGCACCAGGCATCATGGACTCGAATAAAGTACAGCGTTATAGGATCGGGCTCGGTGGTATGAGATCGAATTTGGCAGGCCGCAGTACTATAGAATGTGATGGGATCGAGTCTGGCCATAGAATACAGTTTGTGGCCTTGGAATAAAGGTTGGCCATGGGACCGAGTTTGAATGTAGGATCGAGTTTGAATGTGGGATCGACTTTGGCCATATTGTCGAAGACCAGCGTTCCTTAGACAGAAACATAGACCACAATGCTTGTTGCCGAACCATACCATACGGCACAACTCCCTGGACGGAGACTCGAGAAACTTGAAGGAAGTAGCGTTAATGAGTGACTAGAGGCAGAGTAGGTGATAGTGGGGGTTATAAATAAAGTCAGAGTCGGATCCTTACCTATGAATGACCAGAATATATGCTTGCCGAGCGGTGACTGAGGTCTTGACCTCTGCCAATGGAGTTGTACCTCATTCATCTTGAGATCCGGTAGTCAGAGTGTTTTGAAATAGGAAAAGAGGAATGGAGCAGGGTCGGAGCCGGGTAAGGCTGCGAGCTTCGGTGTCAGTGGTAGACAACAAAGACTAATGGAGAACTGAAACTATCCACTTTGGACGTCGGTTCAGGACAAATGACTAACAACTCAGACCGTATCAGTTCACTTTGAAGCAAAGTCACACTGATATGAAGTCCTGGACTCTCGTACATTAGTGATGTTCCCGGCCCGGCTTGGGCCCATGCAAGCCGCAGTCTGCATGCTGAATCAATGCTTGAACTCCACCATGCCGTTCCCAATGCCACGAACACCATGCGCAAACGCCCAGCACACATCAGCAACTGCTGATGTGGCTCAGACGAATACGGACGATGGACGAGAGCAGAAGGGAAGAAGACAAGGAGGAGAACGAGAACGAGAGAGAGGAGATGGATGAGACAAGCAGGAAGACATCAAGTAATATGTAAAATAAATAAAAATTGCTTAAAAACACACCATGCAGATGATGACAAGTGAGAACGTGAATGAGCGAGAATCATGAGAACGAGCGTCAAGAGTGGGCTCAAGTCCAACACAGGAGACAGAGAAGTCTTGCATTGTTTGTTGAATGACAGGGAGGGGAGGAAGTCTTCGTTCGGCGGAGCTTGCTGGTGCCGGCGTGCCGTGTTGTTGTTGTTGAGGCCTGAGGGACAAGAAGGATGACGGCGACGGCCTGCCTGTGTTGATATACTTGGCAATAAGCTCGAGGTTGGGTTCGGGCTGTTCCCTTTTTTCGCCTAGGTCCAGTATTGTTCAAGTTGTAGATGCTAGAACACTGGCTTGGAATCTAACATGGGGTTATAATGGTTTATCAGCAAGAAGCTAGATGAAGAAACAGATCAACACGCAATCATGTGACCCGTGTCGTAGATGCGCAATGTAGAACTTGGAACACTAGATTAGCGGTCAATATGGGTTTACATTTGATTCATCAAAACAAAAGGCAAAAGACAAGATAAGTAACACATCACAAATCTAAGCTGGTGCTATACACACCATGACATAGGCATATAAGGGGAAATCAGACATCGCCCAACTTATAAGGTGAATACTGTCATATCATGCTTAGTGGTTTTTAGTGATGTGCTGAGACAACCCATCGACCATCCCTTGATACCCCCACAGCATGTACCTCTTCCTTACACACATTTTGCGCCTGCTCAATTTTCTTGCCCGCTTCTATGTCCCATTCACGGATGGTCTTATCGCACGACCCGCTGATTATCCGCTTCCCATCTGGAAAGTAGGATATGGATGGAGTAGCCTTCTTGTATTTGGATTTGTAGCTCCTTAAGGTCAACACGGGTGTTAGATTCGATTCCTTCACTGGCACAACGGGCCATGACGATCTCGAAGCCGTGACCGGTCTGCCAGAGAGCATAGCAAAGTAGTACGGGTAAGCACTTAGTATTCGAGGGATTGTCGGGGAGGGCTTTCTCGTATCCTGCGGCCTGATATGGATAGTGATTTCGAAGGATGCCTAACTCGTTCGAAGGTGATGGTACACTTTGCCTGCTGAAGCGATCGTCAATTCATCAACACTGACAGTCCAGATTAGTTTGATGTTACCTCGTATAAGCTAGTAACTTGGGAGAAGAGCGAGTAAATTGACTGCTTGATAGACATCAGGAAAAAACATAGTGACTACATAGTGCTATATAGTCAGGGTAGCGCGAGTAGCCCCGTTGTCAAGTGCCCTCTATGTAGACACCATAGAGTCCCATAGTAACTACCAGTAGCTACAAGGTACTACCGTAGTTTGTCGGAGTGCTACTGCACGCAGCTATAAATTACTACCAGCAGCTATATAGCACACCAAAGAACCTCGTAGTCACAATTAAATTCAACCACCTGAAACACAAACTAGCATAATACGAACGTCTTACTCACTGCATCCCTATTCATCATCCCCACCCTCGCTACTAGGATACTCATACTCCTCGACCTCATCCTCGACTGCCGCATCCTTCCCCTCACGCTGGTACTCTCGAATAGCGTCTTCAAACGCCACATCGTCGATGTGGGCCTGGGATGTAGCTGACAATGGAATGAGTGATGCGACACCTGCGTGGAAGCTGAGAAGCGCGAGCATTAGAAGAGTCAGTGAGATAAGAGTCCAACATATCGCGCTGTATCATGCAGATTGATACGAATTTTTGAAAGGAGTTTGTAAGGTGCAGTGCGCTCATCAAAGCGTTGCAGTGAGCTGAAATGATGGTTGTAGACGGCCCCATAACCAGCAGATGTGAACTTGATGTCCTCTTTGATGCCTTGCGACCACTCATCAACACAACATTCTATCTATAAGATATTGTCAGCGTCATCAAGTTGAAAGTAAGAATGTGAAAAACGGCTCACAGCCATAAGCACGAGCGCAATAGTTTTGATAGGGATGGGGTCGAAGTATTTGTGGTAGATGACACCCTCGTCACTTCGGTTCAAGAACCACATGCTGTTGATACCCTGTTGAAGCAACTCGGTCTTGTAGATGCCTGACTTGGATGACGGGTCCTATTGCTCAATGTCAGCACTAAGTTATGTAGACCGTCAAATACTCACCTTGAAAACAAAGATCGAGCCAATTTTCAATCTCTCTGCGAGATCTCGGTTTGACCTTATCACCTCCATAGAATTACTTGAGCGGAAGCCGTGAGCGGACGCATCTTCGTCTTGAGTTCGCCTCGCACGTGT
This sequence comes from Suillus discolor, assembly GCF_016758755.1. Lineage (NCBI taxonomy): Eukaryota > Fungi > Basidiomycota > Agaricomycetes > Boletales > Suillaceae > Suillus > Suillus discolor. The sequence continues at coordinate 3,443 of NW_024541392.1, read as the reverse complement.
GAAGCGCGTTTCAACAGCTTTGAACGAATAAGACCAGGAATGCACTAAAAATACTGTGCTCACCATATTCACCGCCGAAGGGGTCAGTTTGACGTCAACACCTTTGAGTTGACATGCCTCGCGCCAGGCCTCTTTTGCCAGTTTTGTCTCAGCTGCAACGGAATCCGGAAAAGGTGCCTGTGCGACAATGAGACACCAATAAACGGAGCAAGCAGTTATGAGAATCTCTTTCGAGATTTCGTCAAAGTCGCTGGCTTTCACGTGTCGATGCGAACCGTCAGCGTTTTTCTTGACCTTCGGCACCACGGTATCTTCATATGACATGTCATCGAATGATCGCTTGGTCCCTCGAGCTGCAGGCAACTGTTCGTCGTCGTCATCGTCAGCATCGTCGGCAGCGTCGTCGTCGTCGTCGTCTGTTGACTCGTCAACATTATGTGGTGCTGTTTGATGGAGGGTTAGTAGTGTAATTATATAAAGTAAAAACATACCTTTTGGTCCTTTGGTTGTAGGTATGGATGAGTTGCGCAACCTTGGAGGGATTTTCCCTGTACTGAATGTCAGGCTATTAGTGTTGGACAACCTTGTATCGACACTGTGGTCAGAGAACTGAAAAAAATAAATGTCAGCGGCTGATTTAAGATGAGGAAAGAAAACAAAAGCTCGTACCATTGTGTCTTCTTGCCTGTCCATGTCGCTAAGGAGCTCTGACGGCTCTTTCTCGAAGAGGTCAGGATGCCCTTGGTAGGCAGCCTTTAAGGCCTTCTTCTTCTGTTTTGCCGTCCGGGTTTCCTTGATTTCTTGGCGATGGACAACATGTTGGGATTCACTGACTGTAGAACGAGATGGTGAGTGAGCGGAACATAATGTGCTGGTACTTACGATGGTAGTTCTCTTTTTCAGTTGGTCGCCGCTCTCGACCACTTGCAGTGCGCACCTGCTGTTTTGCGGCAGGTGGTGAGGGGGCGCGCTTTGGCTTGGAGGTAGGCTTACGAGGTGCCATGGTTGTCTAGTCAAAGTACACAGCAGGTCAGCACAATTTATACCACTGTGAAACAGACAAATAACTCACAATTGAACCTTAATAGTTCGTTGATTGTTGATTTGAAGAATGAAGGGCTGAAAGCTGTGTCAAACAAGAGGGACAATAAAAAGGTATGATCATACCGTCACAATTTATTTTCACTGTTATGAATACCCCCGACTCGTCAAAAAAACAGTATGGAGCTTGCTTCAAAACTCACTGTGCTCTGACAAATCTTGCAGCCCGATGTCACAAATTGCTGGTCGCAAAGAGGCTGGCTGTGAAGACACGAAAATTGACGTCAAAAGGTTAGTTGCCATTCCACGTTACACTCAAATACTCACCGGCTTGCAGACCCAAGCTCGAAAGGCCTGATGCAGAGCCCATGTTCCTGCGCCCTCCGTTTCGTCAAACACCTGGCCCTGTCACAGCTTCCCAGAATTACATACGAAACCTAATTCTGGAGCGTTGGGAGGCAGAAGTGAAGGCCTGCGAGCAAGCAAAAAAACTGCAACTGTTAGAAATAGCACCAGGCCCAGCTATTAGTATCTTACAAGCGAGCATACGAAGGCTCGTCGTTGAGCGCTGGGATGCGGAGGTGAAACGGTGCGAGGAAGCCAAACGGGCGCAGCTTTTAGAGGTACTTCTGGCCGCCCATGGTATTTCCAAACTAACGTAGCACATCAAATTAGCTAGTATCAGAGACGAGAATTAACATACTAGAATTGGTCATTGGCTCTCTCGATCTTGTTCTCTCGCTAGACGAGGAAGATTGTAATGGAGGTTGTGTGTTGGGAACTAGGCAAGATGTAAGTATCATTCAAACCGATCAGAATAAGAGCACGTACCTATCTTACTGTAGACGGAATGACCAGGATCTTTGCCTATCTTACTGTAGACGGAATGGCGGGCAGGATCTTTGCCTATCTTACTGTAGACGGAATGGCAGGGTAAGCAGAATGGCAGGCAGGATCTTTGCCTATCTTACTGTAGACGGAATTGTGTTGGGAACTAGGCAAGATGTAAGTATCATTCAAACTGGTCAGAATAAGAGCATGTACCTATCTTACTGTAGACGGAATGGCAGGGTAAGCAGAATGGCAGGCAGGATCTTTGCCTATCTTACTGTAGACGGAATGACCAGGGTAAGCACACCTCATGGATCATCCTCAAAAAAAAACCCATACCTGGTTGCGACTTGGCGCATGGATTGAGTCTAAACGAGGCCGTAATCCGTAGGTTTGTGAGGGTGCGTCTGGTGGCAGAACTGGGATAAGTCCCTCTTGCACTTTGTGAGGGCACATCTGGTTGCAAGATCAGGATAAGCACACCCCTCCCAATCAACAAACCCAGCTGCGCACCTCATGGATTGTCCTCCCAATCAACAAAACCAGCCAAGACTTGCTGTACTTTCCAACTCATTAAGGGTTGTGTGGTGTGGTGTGGTGTGGTGCTTGGATCTAGTTGTGGCGCAGCGCCCGGTAACTGCGCCCAGTTTAAGTCTAGACCAGGCCATTGAAAAAAAAAAAGGGCATACTACAATGAGACAAGTCACCTAAGACCAGGGCGAAACACTCACCTACTCACATACTATGTCGCACTGCTGTACATTTTGTGGCAAGGAGTTCCCTACGAGGGGGGGCATCAAGAGACACATAGCTAACCGGCCTAAATGCAGAACGGCATGGGAGTTAACGATTGAAGAAAAAGACTTGGAAGACAACGCACCTTCTATGGAGAACGACGATGCTGGCAACTCATTTTCCCCACTTTGCCACTCATGGTCCAACTCTTTCGAGGCTGATGAACTTAATCCGCCGGCACCAAAAAGTCGGCGTGTGACGGTCGAGGATGTTGCTGACGAAGGTGAGGTAGTGGATGAAGGTGAGGTAGTGGGAGGTGGTGGGCGCTATTTCAAGCAATGTTCTGATGGTGGATGGGCACTGCAGGAAGGGGAAACTGAATTTGAACGATACCGGAAGTACAAGGAAGGCATGGGTGAGGACGAGTGGGCTCCATTTTGTGACGAGTACGTACCCTTCATGTTGATGGCCTCTGCCTGACTTTAGCTGCCAGGGAAGAGTGGGGTCTCGCTGAGTGGCTTGTAAAAAGCCTTGGGCAGACTCGAACCGATGAATTTCTAAAGTTATCGATTGTAAGTTTGGCATCAAGCACCGAAAAAATGTACTGACCAGCGTGATAGACCCGAAACCGAATGCAAGCTTCATTCCACAACAACCGATCATTCCTCAAGAAGGTTGATGAACTCCCGCATGGAGCCGCCTGGAGCTGTAAGAAGATAGCGTTCAGGGAAATAGAATGGACGAAAAAGGCGAACCGTTGCACGAAGATGTTGAACTGTGGATGCGCAATCCTGTAGAGTGCATCAAGGACTTGATCGGAAATCCTTTGTTCAAGG
>NW_024541391.1:0-70504 GCF_016758755.1 Suillus discolor | reverse complement strand
GTCGGGAGACAAGTAAGACAATGTTTGTGTATAAGAATATGAGAACTGGCGCTCATGTCAGTCGGCGGATACAACGGAGATTTTAGACTTAGAGTCCAACATTTTTTTGCGGGAAGAAGAAGATAGTCATTCTACATAGAGGCAAGGTATATATACATTCTAAGTAGCGTTAAGCGCTGTCAAGCGCTAAAGCGAGCCGGAAAGCGAAGCGAGTAGGTGATGATATGTAATAAGGGTTCGTGACGAAACATACAGAATATTATGCGCAAGCACCGGAGATATGTCAGAATACATGAGAATAAGATAGGAATATGCACCGACGAACTGAATGGATATGGAATGGATGGACGGAGGACGAGTGACGGAACCGAGGATACATGCGCCGATGCACGACCTAAGTGCCTGTGCGTGCGAGCAGCCGACAAAGTGCCAAGTGCGCTGAAATGAGATACGGGTCGCGCTGTGTTTGGGAGGTGATTAGGACATTGGAGAATTAGACCTCTATGAGGCCACAGAGATGTTAGTCTCTACATCTCATAGGAACTTAGCTTCTGACTGTCCCCAGTCAGTGTACATAGGGGTGGATGGACTAAGCGAATTTTCGACGAGAAAAGTCACGTGATCGTGGGCGAGACGTGCCAAATCAGATGTGGAGCAGATCCACTGTGGTCGCATGAAGTGTGGTGAGCGGGTGGAATTGTGCTGACATAATGTGGTTCATTTCCGACATAAAAGCCGGCCATGCGTCGCGCTTCTCTTCTTCAATTCAATACCTCATCGCAGCTTCGCAATTATCTCTGCTTCCATCCACTATCATGTCCTCTGTTATCTTCAACCCTGCTATGTTGACTGCATCTCCCTCTCCCTCCCCCAAACCTGAGGAGCGCCCGCAAGTTGGTGGCGACGTGTCTACAAATGACGCCACTCTCGACGACATGGCTCTGAAGGAGCCTGAAGAATCCGACGCAGATCGGATCGACCGTGCTTGGGCGGCGGTTCTCAACACTATGCATGTCTGCGTAGACACATCTCCTCCCTCCAAGCCTGAACTCTTGGAGGAGCAGGAATGCTGGCTCCGCGATTGGAATACCGCGATGGTGAGTGGCGCTGTTCATGCTAAGTGCTTACTTTTTGCTAATGTTTTGCTTGTAGTCTGATATGACCTCTGTCTTCGACCGTGCACGTGCAGCAGAGATGCACTTGTTGCTGAACGATGTGGACGCGGTTACGTTAGCTGAGGGTAAGATTGCCGCACGGACGCTAACGAGGGCCGTGAAGATGTGGAAGGAGAAGGCGGAGGAGTCTGCCGTGACTGCGCACCCGGCACGTGTTGAGAAGGGGAAGGCAAAGGAGGTTGTCGCTACCGAGAAGACGGCCGAGAAGGCGACAGAGAAGTTGGGTGAAAAGGCGACGGAACCCGTGCTTACCGATATGGGATGTCCGGTGAGTATTTTCTTTCCTTCTTTGGTTTTTCAGTTTGGCTGACATGTTTTTCTTTTCTAGCATTTGGGTGGGCGTATGACCGCTACCTCTGTCAGCCGTCCTGCTGAGAGGTGCGAGCGTTGTGCCGTGTCCGGCACTAAGTGCGTCGTTGTGCAGCCAAGCGGAAGGTGCAAGGGCTGCGTTAAAGTGTGCAAGGGTTGTTCGTTTGGTGAGTTCGTACTTTTCACTTCCTTTTCGTGTTACTAATGCTTGATTTAGTTGCCGCTAAGAACAAGAGACGCGCGCCGGCTGTGCCGAAGCGCAAGGCGCTGAAGGTTCAACGATACAGCGAGGCACGAACAATGCTCCTGACTGTATCTATAAATGTTGTAAGGTCGCGCGTTGCCTAGTCTGCTATACTTGAGACGACAAGTGCGTTCGACCCTAAAGGGGAAGCGAGTGCAGCAAGGATCTAGTAGTAGGCGCCGAAGGCGCTACTGGTTGGCAAATGCGAAGCACAGGAAAGCGCAGGTGCGCGCAAGGCACGAGAATGTGCGAAGCGCCGGAACGTGCGCGCATGTATATGGAAACAAGAGAGAGTAAGAGTGAGTTGCTTAAGTAATGATTAGACACTAGACAAGAGGTGAGAGATGCAAGCTGAGAGATGTTATATGCGAGGTGCCAAGAAATAGATTTCAACTATGCTCTGCTGGGTAGTAAATGGGTATCATTGTGGTTCGTTTCTGGTGGGTGAGTAAGTGAGTAAGTCAGTAAGTGTATCTACTGCTGGCGCTTAAGTATGGTGCCTAAGCGCTGTCATGCGGAGCCGAAGCGCTACCGAGTAAGGTATGTAAGGATATATGTAAGTAAGGGTCCATGATAAAAATAAAGATGGAATGATATGCAAATGTGAGAAATGGAAATATACGCACTTGGGAACTTGGTGGACAGTGGATGGATGCTTCTGGATGGCTGGCACTATAGGGCACTCAAGCGTGGGAAAGCGCGCGCGCATATACATCGTGAAGCGCGGGAAAGGTACGCGCGCGAGTTGCGCATTGCGCGGGAAAGCTGCGCCTCATGTAGGAATAGCTGTGGATAGCATACAGAGTGATGCTACAAGTTCATGCCATGTACTCCCTAGTGAAAACTGCAATATTGCACAATGAGAGGCACGAGTCTCTACATCTCCCAGGGACTTAAATTCTGAGTGTCCCCACTCAGCGCGTGTGTGGTGAGGATCTCGAGTGATAGTATGTGAGTACGATGCTTGGGTTGTTGGGCAACGAATGCGCACGTGTAGGAATGTATCACATGGTATGCACAAAGGTGCGGGAAAGTGCACACGCATATGTGCTTGAGGTGTGGGAATGCAGCATAGCATGGCGAATTGCAAGGGTGACTCTGGTGTGAATAATGCACCATGGGTGTGAGGCGATGATGCAAGAGTGATATGGCTGTGGTGTGCGAAGCATGGGCGAGGCGTGCACGTATGGCGTGAAGCGTGGGAGAGTGCGCGCGCATAAGGCGCGAGAACATGTGTGAGTGTCGCATGCGCTGCATTCTGTGGGGATGCAAGGGGCTGTTGCACAATGATCTCTGAGTCCAATATGTGTGCGTGAGCATGATGCGAAGTGGCGCGGTCCAAAAGCGATCCAATCCACGTCCAAACCAAGTCCTGCTAGGTGCGCTAAATATTAGGTGCTAAAGGTTTGAACAGCATGAGTAAAACTATATGCAAAATATGAAGAGAAAACAGTAAACTTTGCGGATGTCCTATCTGACTTGTCTTCTTCGTGCGGCTGTCGACATCTACACCTTCCTATGAGCAAGGCGCGGGAAGCGCGCGCGCATGTGAGGCGTATAGGTGCGGGAAGATTGTGCGCATATGTGCGCGTTCTAAGGTAAAAAGAGCATGGTGCTGCATCATGCGTGCGAAGAGAACATAATATCCTATTGAGCTAGGCGGGCACAATCTAAGGTTGTTTTGTTGTTTTTCTTCTATATTCTTCTAGGCGATCCCTATATGCATATATATATGAGTGTATTATTAGTCCTTTGGACGGTGTTATAATGAGAGAAAATAAAAATGAAAGAGCACTGGATGAAACCCAGGGTGAAACAAACAGTATCCTATGAAACAGCAATGGTATGTGTTTTTCTTTGGTGCACAGCTGAAGCGCTCGAAGCACGTGGTGTATGTGGCATAGGCGAGGGTCAGAAGGCGCAAGGCTGGCGCGCTTGGGGTGCTTGGTTCCTCTTCATCAAGCCTTTTTGATTGCGACTCCGAGGCGGGCTAGTAACTGGCAGAATGAATTCCTGCACAACGCGCTGCAGGTTGAAGGCGCGCCAATGGAAGGCGCTGCAAGGGGTGTAGAGGTGCTCTACAAGCTGATAGGATGCGCGCGATGTGCACGCCTTGGGGCAATTTTGCATGAATTTGATTATATTGGCTGAACATGCGAGGAACGGCCATTTCTCTGCAAATGTGTTAGCGAGAGACATATAGTTTGAAATTAGGCGCAAATGTTGTGCGAATGGGCTGCAAGGGTGGTTTATCAAGGCGCAATAGGCGCATAGGTGAAAGAGAATAGTGCACGTCAGGGTGTGCAGGAACAAATTTGACATGGTAAGCAAGAATGTGAAGAATGCGAATAAATGTGGAAAGTGTGAAGTTAAAGGTGATGATGGGGAAATTAGGCGCATATGTATGTGTCAGGCGTGCGCCTAAGTCGCGCCTGGATGGCTGATTGGAATATATTTTGTGTTGAATGACAGAAATGTGATTTAAAAGGGGAGAAACAATAGAAGTGCGATAGTGTGAAGACTCTGCTAAAATTATGAGTGCGCGAGGCGCGGGAATTACCGCGCGATGCGCACAATCATGGCGCGTGAACAAGGGGTGGTGCGAAGATGAAATTAAAGTGTTTGGAATTCTCATATAGCTCCTTAAGAGCTTTAAACATGAAAGGGACAAAAAATGCGAAATGAGATGAGGGAAACTATACAATGCCTCTAGGTGCGCGCGTTGTGCGTTCTCAGGCGCAATATGGTGCACCTGAGTCACCATAGGGTCGCCTGAGACATGCTCTGCTTGGTGGTTGGGCAGTGTGATGCACGGATGCTTTACTGGCAAGGGATAGTCACTAGAAGCAAAAAGCGCGATGTGCGCGTGATCGTTAGTGACAGATGGAATTACCAGAGGCAAAGTCTGGTTGATGCGAGGTGCGACTTGAGCCTCTGATGCGGTAGAAGGCTCCTCTATAGGCGCGCTAAGGTGCAATAGATGTTTAGGGTCATCCCTGACCTCTGGCGATGTGAACGGCGATAGCGGTGACAGTGAAGGCGCGATTGGCAAGATTTCTTCCTTAAGCGATGCAATAGCGATAGGCGAGTGTGTTTCAAGCGATGGCATAATAACTTCCACAATGGGCGCGTTATTGTGCAATAGATATTTAGAGTCATCCCTGACCGTAGGCGATGCGATAGCGATAGGCGAGCGTGATTTGAGCGGTGCATTAATGTGCAATAGATGTTTAGAGTCATCCCTGACTACTGGCGATGCGATTGATGCTGACATGGGCAGCAAATGAGAATTGTCAGTGTGCAAAACAGGTGAAGAAAGAGATGATGATGGGGGCAAAGAGGCGCCTGCAGTGCACTTCTGGTTGCGCTTCACGGGTGCGCGCTTGAGTTCGTGATCTAAAGCGATGCAGTCTGGTATAGCTTTGTGTGCTGGTACAGTTGATGGCTCAGGTGAGCATGAATCGCACGAAGGCGTGGGAAAAGCGCGCGCAGGAGGCGCAAGAATAGGAACTGGTGGCCTTTTGTCAAGTACAACATCTGAGGATGCGCGATAGAAGAGTCCGGCTGTCACACTAGCGCTAGTGGACGTATCCTGTGTTGCGCGGCTCGCGTAGTATTGATCTTTGTGCTTAGTTACCATGGCTTGCACTGGTGTGGTCGCTGTGACTAAGTTCGCAATTGGCACTACCACAGGCGCGTTAACTGGCGCGCTTGGTGCGGAAAAGCGCGCGCAGGTAATAGGAACTGTGCAGCTGCAAAGACGTCCATGAACGGATATGGGTCGTGTGGATAGTGGTCGGGGAACTTGATCATAAGGCGCAAGCGAATTTGCGCCTGAGCGTCTCTAGGGATTCCTTCCATGAACAAGCGGTCGCGTTCGGCCTTTCCAATATGGTCTTCATCCATAAGTGGCTGCATAACCTTCCTGAATGTGTGCAAGTAATTGCTTAGTTCAGTGCAAGAGGGCATTGGTTTGTTAGTGTATTCTCGTGCAATGGCGCATAAGTCCATGAGTGCGTAGTGTCTCTTGCCATCCCATCCTGGATACATTACCTTCACCTCGTCTAAGAAGGCGGCGTAATCGCTTACTGCCACTTCAGGCATGCCTCCCCATAGTTCTCAATCATCGCGTTCAAGGTAGCGAATAATACCTTTGATGCGGTCGAGCCCTTGGAGTCCTGCTTCATCAGCGAGCTGCTCATATGCGTCAATGAACTCGGCGAGATTGTCTGTAGTGCCATCAAACTTGGGCGCGTTCATTGTGCCACGGATGGGCATTCTATAAGGCATTGAAGCGCAAGAAAGCGCGACTAAAATGGTTAGCTTGTGAAAATGCAAAGAGATTGACCTATATGTGCTAAATGGCACTAGACGCGAAGATGTGCAGAACTAGATCTTGCTGACTGTTCCCCTCGCGGTGGGCTCCAGTTGAAGGTGAGGAATCTTGACTATAGGTGAAACGCTAAAGCTAACGGGGGTTCTACAGTAAGACCAGGATACGAGAATACGACTTGACCCAAAGGACAGCTACTGAGAGAAGTTCCTCTTTAATGTAATGGAGGGAGTCTTCGCCAACTAGACGGGCGGTAACAGGTGCGCGAAGGCGTGAGAAGATAACGCGCGTGTATGCGGAAGCGTGCTTTTGAGCGATGGGGGAGAGTGTTCAAGTATAGCAGATGCGCGAGCGATGGTAGAATAGTGAAGTATAATCGGATTTCAAGTACTAAGGTGCACTATACAATTTGCAGTATACTCAGATAAGGGAGAAGGGAAGGAAGTAAGTTAAAAGGAACTTTCCCTCTATTTAAGAAGGGAGATTACACTATGCGGCGCGCTTCTGAGCGTGGTACTGAACCGAGTAACCATATCAACTCTAAATATATTCTAAAGCCTATGATAGACTTTCTGTATGTAAGCGCAGAGATCGGACCGAAGGTACGTCAATTCAGTGAAAGGGATAAGAATAACGCACCAGTAAATCAGTGAGGACATAGGACGGACGGACAGACAAGGGTACGAAGGCCTAAGGGGAGGTGCACGAGCGCGCGCGAAAGGCGTGAGTGCGTGTAAGGCGTGCGAACGAGGCGTGTACGTAGGGCGCGCGCGTGAGAGCGCGTATGACTGATCCTTCGGATAAGAGCTGGAACATGTAGGGAATTATGTGGGTAATAGGGCCGTATATTCCGCATTGAGAGGCACGAGTCTCTACAGCGCCTCCCTCCGCGCAAACAACTGCGCCGGAAACCGGTGAATCTGAGGTGGAAATTGTGGGTGAGGCTACGGCCGATGAACCTATTGCTGGTACCTCAAAGGAGGCCATTGTCACCCAGTGGCCAAAGCGACCGCTTGCCTCTGGTGCTGAACCTGTGGTGAAATGTCCTCGCTTGGACACCAATACCGAGTTGGACGAGGCATGCGCTGAGTCCGCTCGACTCCACGCTGAGAACGCCGAGCTCCGCACTCGGAACAACAAGTATCAGGTCGCTCTGACCGAGATGTGACAACACTCCCAGACTCAAGAGTCCGAGTTACTCCACATGAGCAACTGGCTGTACCTTTTGGCGCGCAATTGGGGAACTTGGGAGAAGGAGCTTTGCGAAGTCCTAGAGGAGTAGACAGTCCCTTTAGAATACTTTAGATTTAGAATCGCCTGCTAGCGCCAAAGAGCACTTTGTACTATAGAGTCTCTGATTTCTCCGGCGCCTGGCACGCCTAATATGATAGTGCTTTGCGTCCCGTCCATGTCTGTGTCCAATTCCATTGTCCGATTCGATTCGCTGGCCTGATTGAGTAAGAGGAATACGCGAGTGAGTGCATGTAAGAGATATAGAGTTATGAGAAAATACGGCGGTCGCGCAAGCTGCGTGCTTGTCTTGTCTTCTTCGGGCGTCCTTTCGCATCTATTCCTTCGCATGTCCCTGTGTGTCGCTGATATTAGATGGTGTCAGTGTATAGTCTATGAGTAAAAAGGGGCGTGGTGTGGCTGCGCGCATTAGAAATGGAAGGTCTATGGGGTAGTCATGCGCGCGCTTCTAGGTAACGTATCTTCAGTATGTACTTTGACGGTTTATTATCACCTGATCGGCGGTTATAGAATAGAGTCTGTTGGATGTATGTTCAATGCAATGCGCGTGTTATGAGACATGATAAAAAGAAACTGAGGTCGCCAGCCAAAACCCAGGGTAAAACAGAGGAAATGGAAATTGACGGTATGTTTTTGTGATTGTTTTGTTGTTATATATTGTTTTTGTTTTTGTGAGCGATGCGGAAAGCGGGAGTGTGCGGTTAAGGGTGTCGGCGATATGTAGGAAGTGGTCGCGTGCTACGCGTCGGGCATGCGCTCTGGTTTGTCTTCATCGGGTTCTTCAATATCCTCGTCAGCTAAATGATCAAGAGTCTCATCGTCTTTACCAGTGACGCTTGTCACCATAATGCGCTCATCGCTGCACGGATGATAAGGGATGACGCAGAACACTGTGTAGCGTAATTTAGAGATAGCGCCGTCCAACTTGGCCAGCAGATATGAGCCTCCTTTTGTGCAGCGCACTACAATCATAGGTCCCAAGTATCGTAACTTCGTCTTCTTGCTTAACTTGTATTCAACCTTCAAATTGCGCACCAGTACTAAGGTACCGGGCGCATGGTTGTAATCGTGGATCGTCGCGCAAAAGCGCTTCTCGAAATTGCGGATAGACGTGTAACACGCTTTCATTACCTTGTCCCTGATAGCACTGAGATCCTCTATACGCTTCTGTAACTGCCGTGCGTGCCACGCAATAAGTTCTGCGGTGGTAAATGGTGCGCGCGCTGGCATCGGTGCTAAGAACATAGCTTCTGCAAGGTCAAAAGGGAAGATCGGCTCAACGCCGTGCACCATGAAATAAGGCGATAAGCCCGTTGACTTGTGCACGGTCCCTCCTGTGCCTTGGTGCATGTGCAGCTCATCCTTCAGATGCATTACTGTACCAGAGCAAGCTATGGGTAGCAGGCAACATTCGATCCGCTATGCTGGCTTCTATCAGGACTAGGTAAGCCACCGTATGATAACTCAAATCAGTCGCATCGTGCTCAGGTTTAGTTGGGAACAAGGAACCGCGGCGGGAGCCATACTCGAATTCAATAACCCAGAGTACTCTGTCTTTGGATCTTCCCCATTTGTTTCCGATGGAAATTTCCCCCTTTCAACTCTGCAGCTTGCTTATAGCGCTGCTGTACGGCAAAGTCCCGACGGTCGCCTCAGCCAAGAAATCGGTGATGCACTCGATGCCGCTGCGTTAGATGGCGCCTCCGCTGGCTCTGCGGTTCTTCTGGGTGAATACCACTTTGTTGTGCCGGAATTTTCAATTTTTCAACTACCGAAACAGGCAGTTTGACTGACCCATCTCGGTACAACTATTGGCTGGACGCGGCTAACGCCCAACTGAATTTTGTGTGTTCTGCAGTTACTTCCAGCTCCTCGAACTGACAGGCGTCTGCTAGTTACTCAACGTAGCTCCTCGTACCTCTACTGGAGCTATTTCCCATCGTGTTGACTCACGTCAATATTGGTTCGACATTTGCTATCTAGGATATGTTTTAAAATACTCAACGTGACCAAATAGGGCTGATGGCGTCTACATGGGGTTCCCCTTTATTGCATACTTTGGGGCAGTTACCAACAATGCAACTCTCCTTCAGATTGCATACGATCAATGTCGGTTGTACCGTGATGCTCTTATTCTAGACGGTCCCACTGGAAAACTCTGGGGACATATTTACTCCGACGATAATAAAACGTGGATAGATGAAGGTATTTGGGGAACTGGTGAGTACTCCCGTGGTTCGAATTTCGCATGAGCGCAATAAGCAACTTACAATCGCGCGAAACTTACGCAGGTAATGCATGGGCAGCGCTTGGCATGCTACGCGTTGCTGTGACGATTCAAAAGACTGAGCACTCTTCAGATATGGCTTCTCAGATCGCTTGTCTTACCTCATGGATCAAGGAAATTCTGGACGGCGAGTTTGCTGCCTTGGTAGGGACGAACCTTCCTGACCCCTTCGTGACTAACATCATTTTCTCGACAGACATCAGACAATCTGGTCCCGAACTATATCATCGGGGGTCCGTCTTTTCCTGATGCAGCCTCCACCATTGCCCTAGCCTCTGTAGCGTATCGGGTTGCATATATCTTCCCTCAGCAATTCGGCAAGCACTACACGCATGTGGCTGCGAAAATACGAGACACTGTTATATGCAATATCACGAACCTCGGTACCTTGCAGCCCATAGTGGATCCTTTACCAGATCCCTTTCCATATTGGAATCAAACAGGACTGCTGAGTACAGAGGCACAAGCATTTGGATTGATGATGTTTTCAGCATGGAGAGACTGGATTGGCGCCTGAAGGTGCCTGCAAATTCTTTTGTTTTCGGACTATCTCTGCGTGTACATAAAACAACCAAATCGTGTAAACAGACTGCCCAACAGACGATCACGAGGTATATTTGACATCCGCAGTGTTGGATATCTTCTTTATCTGATGATGAGACACTTCAAAAATTCAACATTCAGGAAGCGGACGAGATGGATACAACAGCAAGTCGCAAGATTCAGGTAAACAAGGTATATGGTCTATTACATGTATGTGGCACTGCAGGTCACTTGCCAGATAGTTTGATATGATTGTAAGGTTCATTAAGATCTGAAACACGGGGGCGCTTTTGCACGCTTCTAGTACGTACCTGTACTAGCTTCAACAAGATAGGATGGTGCTTAATCCGTTCAACTATGATGTAACACGCGCACGCATTTATCATAAATTTATGTCGCACAAAAAGAACCAGGGAAAGGTCGAAGGAATTCGGCAAGTAGTTGAGCCCGCTGTCGAGGCCAGGGAGCTCGTACGTTACGGTGCCGTGCGCAAACACCCGGAAATCGCACTAATTTTAATTCATCACATCTCAGCAAAGGTGTATACATACATATCCCTTTGTGCGGGTGTTGAGTGTCTGTATCATAACAAGTCAAGCGCCATAAGATATCATGTATAATCATAAACGGAAGATCAAGGCAGAGTGAGGGACCGACACGCCGCATCACTAGGGCGAGTGTCGTACATAAATGACTAAAAGGATACAGGGTACAACATGATATAGCTTCTATCCACATACACGGAACGTAGTCCAAACAAGGACCCTTCACGAAGAAGGGAAGGAGCAAAAAATTATGCGGTAATCCTCAACAGGCCCGAGGGCTCCAGTTGAAGATAACAGACCCTGGCATAAACCATGGGATCTGCCCCGCATCGACGGAAATAACCGTCATATAAAGTCAAGGCAGCAAGCCCCTGTGAAATCCTATCGTGAGCGTCAAGATACGGTATAGATCCATAGCAACTTACGACTATGAATAGCCATGAAGAGCTTCAACAGACACGTGTAGATTTTGGACAACCAGTTCCGTGGAACGGTAATGACACTCTTCCCAGCGGAAGGACGAATTTTTCACAAATTCCGCCACCGAAACCAAATTCGGCAGGATATATTTTCAACGGGCTTCCACTTCGCTGCGTGCGTACACACAGAGGCCCACATAAACCCGAAATAACTCGAGGTGTAGTGAGTCCGACTCGAAGCTAGCCTCGCTGGATCGATAGGGTGCAGCTGCAGCCTGACATCATGACAGAGGTTGATATGGCAACGGGTCTGTGAATTATATGTCATAGGTTCATGTTCCAGTTAGGGCCATGTCCTGGTAATATTCAAAAGCCCAGGGAGACTTGAGTCATGCCGCGCCAAGCACGGAAGCACCGATAGATTCCAAGGTCGTCCTCGTATGCTTTGTCCATGACTTGCCCCGTGAGCAACGCATCGTGTATGTCTGCGTGGTTTCATGGTATGATTGCGTGGTATGCGCAATTCAACGCGGCTATCGTGGACTGGTCAACAATATGACTGCGTGGTATATGCGTTTCTGTGCGGGAAGCACTGGTCTGGTCAACAATGACTGCACGGTATGTGCGTTTTCTATGCGAGTAAGCACTGATCTGGCCAACGGTATGACTGCGTGGGATGCGCGTTTCAGTGCGAGTAGGCACGAATCTGGTCAAAAATGAGTGCACGGTATGCGTTTGTCAAATGCTTTCTAGTTTGGCGAGTCAAGGAGGGCAATGCCGCACGTAAACGCACGGATGCACCGATAGACCACGCCCGATGTATCGAAGCGTAGTCCTCGTATGCACGATACAAAGCCACTTGGCCCTGGTATCATTGTCATAGTAACAATTGGTCAAGGTTCTGTGTCTGTCAAGTTTGTGATAGCCATCGACATGGGGTCAAGTATCGTGAAATATCGCTTTGGCGCTTTGACATAGTCCTGCACAATGAGTGAAACGGCAAAGTATTGCCGGGAGGCTATTTGCCTATCTGGATCTCTGCCTCGCTGCGAAATACGGATTCACAGAGGAAGCCGATAAGAGGGCTTACTTGCCACTCCCTCGTGCTTCCGACTCGAGGCTGATCATGGAACACGAGCGGAAGACCTGGGCGTAGTAGAGGGTACACATCATGAAAGGGAAAAAAGAGAAATGATAGCAAAGAAGATTGGAATCCCGATTATGACAACAGCGGAAGTTACCGGTTTTGAAATTTAGTTTACGTAAGATAAGTGGTAAAAGTATAACCGTCGTGACAGAGGTCACCGGTCACATGTTATCGTAGTTATCTGTTATCGTAGGTTACAATTGGTTATTGCATTAGCCCTGCCTTGATGCTTGTGGAGGCTCCTGCAGTATAGTACTACTAGTAGTGACATTATGAAGTCTAAATTATGTTGAGCGGTCATTGTGGCAGCCGGCTCCGGCGATGTTATATCTTCGTCTCAAGTATTTGCTGAACGCCGAACAAGTCATAATATTCAGTCAAACACCAATAGACTGATGTTCCTTCGCAAGGACAAACTGATATCTGAAACCCAAATCGTCGGTACAGCATCGAATTTACAAGACTGTCGTACATAGTATACATGGACATTGTAAATATATGATATGAGCATGAGATATATATTCGAACACATAATCTTCAAGCTTAGGCAGCCGGTGAATAGACAGCGGATGGTGATGTATAACGAAACTCTAATAAAAAAAACCTGTATCAAGCATTGGTCATTATACCCATGCTCGACGCTTACTTGGTGTGGGTGCAGTAGCAGTGCTCGGTGGAGTGAAAAACCCGCCAGCAGTGATTCCCATTGCTTCCACCCCCGATCCACTAGCCTTGCGAAGTGCCCCACGACCAATGGATATCGAACCTTTCCCAGAACCCAACACACTCCCCACACGCTCTATGCTGATTGTCGAACGCGTTGGACTTCGATGGGAGTGCCCTGCACCATTGTGACTCTCGTCACTAAGAGAGCTTACGCCGTTTTCATTGCCCCCGCCTCCATTTCCGGCCCCACGTGCAAGAAACTTTCGTCGCCTGGTTTGGTATGGGAAGACATTTGCATTTGGTTCTGCATCTGCACCGCCACCGCTCCATGCGCTGGAGAGAGTCTCGTTCGTGGAAGCAGTTCCCGACCCACTGGGCCCAATCGGCATGACCAACATCGCATCATCAATGTCTTCGTCATCGCTCCGTAAACTCAATGGCCGGGCCTGCTTGAGCTGTGAGCCTGATGGACCCTCCAATGATGGAGGAGAAGGTGACCTTCGAATGGACGGGGGCACTGCCTCCGCGCGATCATGGACTTCGTCAAATATTTCATAATAGCGCTGGATGCAGAGCTTGACGATAGACCCCAAGGTAGTATCGCTATTTGAAGTCTCAGTGGAGGATGTTGATGCCGCCTGTGTGGCCGTTGCGAATGTACTGGTCATCGATGGTCCGCTTGGTATAGAACATAGGAGTACATCTTGCATCGGGTCCGAGCTTTTGACTAGGTTGGGACAAATGACAATAGCAAGATTGTGTGCGTCCATGCGATTTATATTTGATCGTAGAGATACTTCGTGCAGCACGTCTGAATCAGCGTTAGGCACAGGTCTTCTGACATACCAAAGAAATGCATAGCTCACAAAATATGTTACTCAGTAAGATGTACATGCATGGCATCAGCTGTGGCAGGAGTGTGTCGCGAATATATGCCATAGCAAGGATGCTGTTTGAGTCATTCGATGGTGTTGGACATCGACGTATATCAGGATACAGAGAATCTGGGAATGGGGAGCTGGGAAGGTCGCGGAGATACTTCTTCAATAGCACAGCTGCGAGATGGGGGTCATTAAAGCTTTGGAGGGAAACAACTTGGCCTGGTGAAGTGTCACAATATGCGATTCAGTGTCGACGTAGAAAAATACCTCTGTCGTATGCTTCTTGAACCTGTTTGAGTAATACGGAACTCGGCGAGCGCCTGAAAATCCCTTCCTCGTTTAGCCCTATATATGTTTGATGAGTTTAAGTAAAATAACAGTCATCCTCGATACTCACCAGAGTTCAAAAGGTCTTGGATGGCATCTTTCAGAACCCGCGGAATGCTACCCTTTTCGCCGTCGTGACCCATGAGTTCTTCTAAGGGCACACCAAAGACGCTAGAGGAAATGGGACTCGGTAATACAATATGCCTCTCTTGTTTCAGATTCTCTCTATATATGTGTTATCAGAAGTGTTGAACAGGTTAAAGTGTACTTACTTGTACACCGCAGGTGGAATGTCAATTTGAGTCAGTGGAACCTGGGTAGCAAGATCCGACAGAGTGTCGACGTAGGCTATTTTGCGAAAGAACTTGGGGCTGCGGAAATGTTCAGCGCAATTGAAAACCATGACAGCGAAACCTGTAAGACCTGACGACAGCACCTGCCAAGGAGAAAAGCACTGCGGAAAGCAGGTAAAAGGACTGCGCGACCGAATGCATAATTTCACCTACTTTTTGAGAAGAGAGAAGAGTGTACAATGAGCTGCGCTGAACATTCAGTTGCTTGCATCGTGAGTAAGTGAAGTATCACTGACCAGGCGTTTCAAGTTCTTGCGGTACTTCCTACTCAGGCTTCGATATGCCTTCCAAACCCAGTTCCAGTGAGGAGCGTAGCGATTGCCTGCTGCAAAGAATACTACGGTGTAATCGGATTCAACTGGAGATAACGAGGTGAGTCTAATGAGACCGGTAGATAGTTATAGCACTGAAGGTGGACGAACCAAAGAGATCAAGGTATGACAGAATTCGCCTGATACGGGATGAGGATGATAACTGGTTGCGATTTGCACAGACACGTACTGCAAAAGCAGATCATAGGAGACCTCTTGTGGATCTGGTAATGCCGATGCACTAATAATGACCCTATAGTCCGAATTAGCCGACAATTAGAGCGTGCTAGTATCCGTCACCAAGGCCCAGGAGAACTTACATAGGCCTAGTCCTAGGGAGGAAAGGTGCTATGAATAGCTTGACAGTGGCTGATAACCATGTACTGCACTCACTCAAAATCAACACCGGCCTGGAAAATAACTTTGCCCATGACCTCTTGTACTTTATCCCTTGCTCCCGGTTCACATCCCGTAGCACCCGGGGTTCGCCTCCACTGTGGATGGAATACTTTTCTTCGACTGATAGAATGAGGACCTGAGTCAGATCCAAGAGGAGAAGTTGGAGAAGATGCAGCAAGCGAAAGAGCAGCAAGTCTTTGTTTCAAACTGGGCGGCATCTTGAGGAAACGTTGTTACAGGTTGAGATAGTACAGAGAAGAAGCTGAAAGGGACTACAGCTGAGCTGACTTCTGCCAACGAGGCGGGCGTGTGTTGTCTGTTCACAGAGTTCTTGTCAACGATGGTGAAACGTTGTTGCCATATGGTGCCTGACACTATTATTATATCCGCAGGTACTCTATTATGTTTGACCCTAAGTAGGAGCGCAACCTAGTTACTAGTGAACAAGAATATAACGATAACAGTAGGCAACCTAATAATGAATAATGAACAAGGTCACTGGCTACTAAAAGTATACTTCAATATGACTCGGAAGTCTAGACGTTGCAGGTGGGCCAGTCTAGTAATATACCTTTTTACAATTCTGAAACTGATGAATGTAACCACGGTGAAAAGCAATCAGATCTAGCGCCAGAAAAGAAATGTCTATGCAAGGCAACACTCGCCTCAGTGCTAGTTTCATGGGCGCGTTGTATTCACCCAGTGACAAGGCAACGTCCAGCCAAAATGATTAAATACTCAGACTAAGGATCGTTGAGCTTGACGTGTTGCTGTCGGGCGAGGATTCGGGCTGCGGTGCTAGTCCCCGAGGCTGGCAGTGCTGCACCCTCACGTATGGTAATTTGGATTGGGCAATGCGGACCCAAGACGGAGCATGACATGGTCCTATTCATGAGTCGATAATTGTGTTCCCTATCGTCACGGACACTAGACCTCTTCGTGGATCATGAATCGAGGCGAAGCTTGAAATGGGCTAACACTGGTCGAGACTCTGAATCTAGAATTCAATTTATACGACATCGGCACAACAGTCAGCCCATCAACTCCGGCACGAGTCCTTCCCGCAAGGAAGTATCTACCGACTTTGAGTCGTTGGCCATGAATATTGTCTGGAACCGAGGAGGTTGGCGAACGAATGGCAAAGCCATTACATATAGATCGAAGAGTGAGTGGCCCGTCTCTGATTCGAATTTTTGGCAGGAATGACTCCGTGTTCGGTTACGTAATGCCGTCGGATAGTTGGAAGCTCACCGGCACCGCCAAAACGAGATATATTTACTTGATGCGCAGGCCTGATAATCCGGCTATTACATGTCATAGGACACTCGTCAAGTGGTGCACCCAACTTGCAGGTACTCCGTGAACCTTCTTCTGACCTGTCCGACTCCCAACTCCAATGCACGCCCCTCTCAAACCCCTGCGGCCTCAGTGTTGATTAACGCCGATTAATCATTTACGTAACAGGACCTCCTTACATTACCAGCAAAAACGTGCAGATATAGTATCCCTGTATCGTCACTGCTCATTTGTTATCATTCGTGAATGCAGTAATTCCGGGTACAACTGATAATGACTCGGGTGGCACCAGTCGACTCGGAACCTTCCACTGCACTCGCGTGTTCCAAGACATTCGAGCAACTCATTACCACCTCAATAGCAATCCATTCGCGCAGTCACGATAACTCTGCAGTTATTTCACCCTGACTGTTGGAACAAGTGCTCGCTGGGCAACACTCCCGACTGTCTCTCAAATGTGTTGTTTTAAAAACTGCTGCTTACCAGCAAGATTCCAGCGAGGGGCCACAAGAGACGAAGAAATGATAGTGGCTGATCTATTCCAGTAAACTTGTTACATTTAATCGAGATGCCATATATGACATTGCCTCCGTCGCCGTCGTCAGCGTCAACACTGAGCACTTACTGAGGGCTGAGCATCACACGTCATATTGGTTGGAAGTCCGAGTCATAGTAGGTCACACCATGTGATTTTTGACATCATGACGGAATTGCATTTCTGGGGCCGTTTTCAGGTTGGACGGATGGAACTTGGTAGGAGCTTCCGGGAGCCTTATATCGATAGTGCATTCATATAAGAGGAAATGGAAAGCCACCCTTCCAGAAAACCATGGTGCCTTGTCGTTTGTCGATTCCTTATACGACATAGTACGAGCCTTTCCGGTATCACGTCCCGGACAAGTAGCAGTCTGTAGTAATCTGATTGTAGGATGAGTTAATGGCAGGTCTTTTGGTCGTTGACCTCGAAAGATGTCCGTGTAGACGGAGCAGATTTCGTACAAATATCAATGACTGGCGTGTCCGTGAGCAACTCGTTACATCCATGAATTGATTCGAATACCTAAACAGCGTTCGACCAAGTTTTGGCATCGTTTGATCCGCAGAAAGAACCGAGATATCTCGGGATCCCCTATACCTCTCGAATAGTAGCAAGGGGGGATATATTGTCGTAAACATTATCGGGCGTGGGTCCAACTTGGTAGTCTTGGGGCCGTAATATGTATGACAAGAACCGGTTCATCCTATAACCGACTAAAAGCCAGTTCCAGCGTGGACTAGCAGCTTCTCCTGAATGGTGCAACCGGATCCAGATGGACATCGAGATTGGAACGTCCTAATGTTCCGAAAGTTTTTATGCTCCTTGCTCAGGTGTTATCTTCGGCGTCCGGGTCCGGCGGCGTTCAGTCGCAGACATGTGTATAGGTCTATTCACGACATGAGCATCGATAAGCGGACACATTCTATCGGAAGTGAAGAACACAGTGATTGACCAACCTGAGGATGAGGACGGGTCCGGATGAGGCACGGGCGGCATCAAAACGGCTAAGCAGGCAGTGCCAGCAGTCAAACTTTTCTCCCTTCGTAATGATATCAAGCATCAATCACGACATTTAAGAAGACAGCCTAACCGGGACACATCGAAAAGATTTGAATTTGATGATCACAGCCAATCGATATGCAGAGAAAAGTGACACACCGATAGAACCTCGAGTTCTGATGATGATTTCTGATGCCATGCACCGCTCACACAACTGACGTAGCACTGGGATGCCATCACGCCAAACGGTTGGTATCAGGCACTCTCTTCAACCGTGAAAGTTCAAACATGGACAGCGCAGGCTCAGCAATCCGTGTCATGGTCGATCTCCAGGAGCTACCGTGGCAGATAAGAGGACCGACAACTCCGTGGAAGATCTACTCTGTAATGCGACCCGGTGGCGCATTGTGACTTCAGTGGCGGAAAAGCTGAGTGAATACCAACTGAATGATTTGCGGGGGCCTTATCAGGGAATAAGAGGGAGTATCAAGATTCAAGGGAGTATTATTGCCATGGAAAGAGACCGGACTTCCCAAGTAACGGGTGCACAAGCGTAAAAGGTGTTTTGAATGACCCCTACAAGGAGTTATGGAAGCTTAAGGACGAGCCTCTGACCGGTTATGATTTCTAAAAAAAATTCTGTACCCGGTTCTTACTCACCAAGTGACCACGGCGTGAACTGACATGTGGATTAATTCGCTGATCGGTACTTCAGGCCACCCGCAAAATTGGGACGTGCTAGTATATATGGATGGATGCTTCTGGATGCCAAAACATCCAAGAAGATGGCATCATGGGCCGCGGAAGATAAGCGCTTCCGTTAGATCCAGACTCTTGCCGAGAGGTAAGTCGACACTTAGCAGTTCGAGCAAATCGTAAAAACTTCCACCCATTTCCCAGGCCCCACGACTCCGGCTATATCAATAGCCATCCCGAATACCTCAAAACTTCAGTTGAGTTGCTTCGGATAAAAAGCAGCAGAAACTTTCATGAGATGCACTAATTATTAACCTCACCCCATCCCCAAAACGACTTGGCAGGATGTACCACAAGTCCATGTTCCCCGACCTCCCTGTTGTGCCAGAGACCAATGTTCATCACTTGCTCTTTAACCGACCAGAGCAGAAATCCTGGCCAGATTACACGTTGTACGTGAATGCAACCACTGGTAAACGGTGGTCTTTCCGTCAATTCGTTGAGCGTGTACGCGATGGGGCTACCGCTCTCGGAGCTGACGTCGACCAAGGTGGCCTTGGTATCTCTCTCGGAAATGGTGAGATCGTCGGGATCTTAAGTGAAAACTGCCTGGTATGCCTCTTTCTCCGTTACCAATGTATTATCAATCTATATGCGCAGACTCAGGACTACATTGCATTATTGCACTCTCTGATGGCAATTACAGTGCCTTTCGCGATGATTTCTGGGTATTCGACTCCTTTCGAATTCAAACATGCTGTGTCACTGTCGCGGGCGACCCGGATCTTCGTCAGCCCCTCGTTACTACCCCTCGCTTTGACCTCGGGTCTGCCAGATGATCGGATTTACGTGCTGGAAGGTGACATTGAAGGTCGCTTGAGCTATGACGACCTTGTCAACCGCACTCGACGCAATCGGATACCCCGCGTGCCTGTCAAGCATGCCGCGCGAGACACTTTGGCATACCTGGTTTTCTCAAGCGGAACAAGTGGCCTTCCCAAAGGTATGCGTGCTGCATTGGTTTTTATATTTGAAAATCGACCCTGATCACTTCTCCGTTCAACAGCGGTCATGATATCTCATGGGAACCTAACGAATTCATTGCTTCAGGTCAAGGTTGTAACAGAAGAAGTGAACAAATTCCAGAAAGTAATTTCTCCATTTCCTCTTATTGGGAAATATGCTTATTGGGCGAGCTAGCCACCTGTATGGAATGGCCCCAATGGCATGCAGGTTCTATTTAACGTTCTCCCGATACATCATACGTATGGCTTGCACATATCGTGTTTTCGGGTGTTCTTTTCGCCACTCACCGTCGTCTTGCTCCCGAAATGGGATGCCAAAGCCTTCCTCAATGCCATTCCGAAGTGAGTAAATTCCTCAACGCACATCTACATGATAGCTCATTCGTTTCAGGTATCGCGCTACCACCTTATACCTTGTTCCTTCCTTGGTCCATCAACTCGTACATCGCCCTGAGTTCAAGGCCGCTGACTTGAGCACCGTCCAAGTTGTGAATTGCGGAGCTGCCTATTTGCCTACGTCGCTTTCAGAAGCACTGCTTTCTCGTTTTCCGAACCTCGAGCGGATAGGTGAAGGTGGGCTGCAAATTTTATTTTGGCTTTACACTTTGCTAATCTCTGATAGGGTATGGGATGTCTGAAAGCGTGAGTTCTGTTGCCTAATTAATCACTTTCTGTGGTAATGACATTTGGCTCCTGACTTTTCAGACAATATCTATTGCTAACAAACCCGTTCCCGGCCTGCTTGACGGGCGGGCGAAAAACAAGCCAGGCTCCACGGGCGTCTTGCTTCCTGGGATTGAGGTTAAAGTCATGCGTGAGGACGGAACCCTCGCCGGAGTGAACGAACCGGGAGAGCTACACGTTCGATCGGGATGTGTTGCGCTTGGATACAGTAATAATCCAAAAGCAACGAAGGAAACATTCGTCGATGGATGGCTTCGCACTGGTGATAGGATACGAATTGATGAAGACGGCGTTTTATTGTGAGTGTCTTGAAACACTGATGAAAACCCTTCTGATTGCGGCGCAGCTTCGAGGATAGAGCAAAGGTACGAGCTACTGAGGAAATCAACCGCTCTCATTTACCCACCCGAAATGGTCATAGGATACACTCAAGGTCTCAGGATTTCAGGTCTCTCCTGTGGAGATCGAAAACACGCTGCTGGTGCACCCAGATAAACTTATTATTGACGCATCAGTCGCGGGTGTGAGCGGTGGACGCACTATTGACGAACGGATACCCCGGGCGTGGGTCGTGTTGTCTGCTGAGGGTCGCAGATTGGGAGCTGCTGCAACAATAGCAAAGCTCGACGCGTGGGTGCGCGAATCGTTGAGTAAATATAAATGGCTCCGCGGAGGCATCGAAGTGGTCGATATGGTACGTTGCCGTTTTTATTTCAAAAGCGTTCATGTGTTCATGCAGACCATCAGATTCCAAAATCGCCCACGGGGAAGGTATTAAGGAGACAACTGGTAGACAAATATGAACGCGGGCAGAAGGCACAAGTCATGGCCAAACTATAGGCAGACAACATTTATTCCTTCACTATATCTAACGGGACTTGGGCTGCATGCCCCTATAACTCGCCTTCAAGTTGTTTTATCACATAGATCGCATCATTGGACGATATGGGCATGGCAGCGTGATGCAGGGTACACACGTGAATCTGATTGTTCACTAGTTACCGCGTAACTCCACTGCAATATTATTACCAAACTCAAACAGGCCTGCACGACGGTGGGGTAGAGAAATAAATAAATGACGAAATAAAATCGTAATTAAGTAAGGCCGGTAACTATCTCCCGGGCCGAGTCAGGAATCACCTGCTGATGCAGCGGAGTACTTGTTTGGTGGTGAGCGCATCAATATTACAACTCCGCTCGGATGCAACCCTCCAGCCCCAGAGTCTACGTGGAATAGCCCCGGAGGTGGCTTTGAGGTGGCTAGATCCCTGACTTTCGTGATGCGGCTACCATACACAGTTCCGAACATCTACCGTACAAATAAATGGCTAGGCCAATCATAGGTCTTTTTCTTATCCTCAAGAGGGAGTCGTGGCGTTGCTGAAGCTTCGATCAGTGGTCAAGTATGTACTACAAGTCACTCTTCCCTGACCCGCCAAAGGTCCCAGAATCAAACCTTCACCACTTTTGCTTCGACCGGCCTGAGCAGCAGGATTGGCCAGATTATACATTGTTCGTGAATGTGGCTACTGGCCAGCGGCGTTCATTTAGGGAGTTTGTCGAGCGTGTCCGTGATGGTGCTACTGCACTGGGTACTGATGTGATGCAAGGTGGCCTAGGTCTTCGTCCAGAGAATGAAGAGCTTGTAGGCATTCTGAGCGAGAACTGCCTAGTGTGTTACATTTTCCTGCACTGAGCTTATAAACCAAATAAGCTCGTTTTGTCAGAATTATATTGCGTTGGTGCATTCGCTGCTAGTTATCACAGTTCCATTTGCACTGTTCTCATCGTACTCTACGCCTTACGAGTTTGAACGAGTCAATTCGCTCGCACAGGCAACTAGGATTTTTACCAGTCCCTCATTGCTGCCACTCGCCTTAACCTCGGGTCTCCCTGAAGATAGGATCTACATCCTAGAAGGGGAATATAAAGGTTACACAAGTTATGACCAGCTCGTCTCCTCTGCTCGCAAGAATAACATTCCACGGCTGCCGGTCCGTTATGCTAGCAAGGATACTCTGGCCTGCCTGATCTTTTCCAGCGGGACGAGTGGTCCGCCCAAAGGCATGTATCTTTCTGTGGTTTTTATCGCAGAAGCATGGGTACATCATACGTAGCATTTCTGACTTCGTCATACAGCCCTGATGGTATCGCATGGGAATATCATCCATGCCGCCCTAGGAATAATGGTATACGGTATGGAATCGGTTAAAATAGAAGAGGTATGTATTTATCCGACGTTACTTTCTTGTTATCTCAACCCTTCACTAGCCAACGATATGGGACTCCCCTGATGGGCTTGAAGTTCGCCTCTGTGTCCTTCCTGTCTACCACTCGTACGGCCTCTACACGACCAGTTTTGTCAACTTCCTCAAACGCTATACGACAGTCATGTTACCGAAGTGGGACGTCAATTTATTTTTCGACAGTATTCCAAAGTAAGTGCAGTTCATAGCGGCTGTGCTACTAATATTTATGCTTGGGTCGTGACAGATACCGTATCACGACCATGAGCCTCGTCCCGTCACTTGTACACCAGGTCGTTCACCATCCTCGCTTCGAAACTGCCGATTTGAGCTCGATTAAAGGCATAGGCAGTGGCGCTGCATATCTCCCACCTCAGCTCGCCGCCCAGCTTTGCGCCCGCTTGCCAGGTGTGAAAAGAGTTTTCGAAGGTGCGTTCCCCACTTCCTTGTGGATCATTTTACTACCCACTTACACAGGTTATAGTTTGTCCGAATTCGTAAGTGATCATCCATTACTCATTACAAGCTTCAATTCCACTGTCTGGGGATAGATATCAGTGGCTATGAAACCCCTTCCCGGCATGCTCGATGGACGGGCAAAGAACAAACCTGGCTCCGCCGGAATTCTACTCTCTGGTGTCCAAGCTCGCATTCTCCGTCCTGATGGGTCTCTCGCAGGCCCAAACGAGGCAGGTGAACTCTATGTACGTGGGGCTGCCATGGTACTTGGATACAAGGGAAATATCAAGGCCACACGGGAGACATTTGTCGATGGGTGGCTGCGTACAGGCGACCAGATGCGGATTGATGAGGACGGAGTGCTTTTGTGAGTCAATTTGACAACGACCGGCACGCTCATTCCATATGACGCTAATATACCCTTTTTAGCTTTGAGGACCGCATCAAGGCAAGCTTGCACCCACTGCATGTCACTATCGGCGCTGTACTGAGCTGTCACAGGACACACTCAAAATTTCGGGGGTGCAAGTTTCCCCTGTTGAAATCGAGGACACGCTTCTGGCGCAGCCAGACAAGCTGATCGTCGATGTAACTGTCGCAGGCGTTTCAGGCGGGCGTACCTCAGACGAACACATTCCGCGAGCATGGATCGTGCTTTCCCCGGCAGGCGCGGCGCTTGGTGAGAAAGAGGTTATGGTACGGCTTGATGCATGGGTGCAGGGGCGGCTAAGTCGGTATAAGTGGTTGAGGGGGGGGATCGCGTGTGTGAAGACGGTGAGCGTTGTTTGCCTTTCTTTTCTTCTTCTTTTGGGTTGATTGAATGCTTTGGTAGATTCCAAAGTCGCCAACTGGAAAAGTGTTGAGGCGGTTGCTGGTGGATGAGTACGTAAAGGAAGGGAAGGCGAAGGCGAAACTGTGAAGGTACTTTTGTAGGATGACAAATTTCAAATAAAAGGACTAGTAGGTACTTTTACATAACTGCGGGCTGCGGCGTCCAACATCCATGTTTTGAATTTTTATATTTGGCCATGTGAAGATGAGTGTAATCATGTGCACTTGCACTTCGGATTGCAATTCATTAGCTTGAACGTGATTGATTTCGTCAAGTCGCCGGGTTGGTCGGCTCAGTTGTAACGCGTATCCGCCTTGCCTCACAATGTTTGGTCCACGCAGGACCAAGCTGAGTAAATCTGTTGACATCTTTGATGGCGGCGCTTGTAACCCGGACAACTTCTAACCACAAACGTACAAGTTCGGCTTCATCATGCCATCGTATAAAAAGCCAAAGCCAATTATGGGACCTTTAATATTCCCCGCCGCAGTACACCGCTGAAGGCTCGAGTATCCACATCAGCTGTCGAAAGATGTACCACAAGTCGCTTTTCCCTGACCTGCCAAAGGTCCCAGAATCTAATGTTCACCACTTGCTCCTGAACCGGCCTGACCAGCAGGAGTGGCCAGATTACACATTATTCGTGAATGCAGCTACTGGCCAGCGGCGTTCATTTAGGGAGTTTGTCGAGCGTGTCCGCGATGGCGCTACTGCACTGGGCACTGATGTGACGCAAGGTGGTTTGGGTCTTCGTCCAGAGAATGGAGATCTTGTAGGCGTTCTGATCGAGAACTGCCTAGTGCGTTGCGTCCTATTGTTCAGTCGAGACTGAATTGTAATATTTTCAGGACTATGCAACCTTGCTACATTCCCTACTGGCTATCACTGTCCCCTTTGCGTTGTTCTCATCCTCTTCAACGCCGCACGAGTTCAAACACGCCAATTCGCTCGCGCAGGCGACTAGGATCTTTACCAGTTCCTCGTTATTGCAACTCGCATTGACTTCGGGTCTCCCAGCAGATCGGATTCACCTCCTAGAAGGAGAAAACGTAGGCCACACAAGCTATGATCAGCTCATCTCTTCTGTTCGAAAGAATGGTATTCCACGTCTGCCAGTCCGTCATGCTACCAAGGACACTCTGGCCTACCTTATCTATTCCAGTGGAACAAGCGGTCCTCCTAAGGGTATGTGTCTCCTTTTGCCACTGGTCTCGTTTTCGAATCGCAGAAACATGAACACACCATCTGACTATATTGTACAGCTGTCATGGTATCCCATGGAAATATCACCGCTGTCACCCTCTCAACAATGGTAAACGGTATGGAAATGGCTAAAATCCAGGCTGTATGTCTTTCAGCGCTACTTTTGTGGTCTCCCTGACACCCCTACTAGCCATCAATATGGAACACCCCTGAAGGGGTACAAGTAACCTTCGCTGTCCTTCCGCTCTATCACTCTATCGGCCTTTACATGACCACTTTCTTCAACTTCTTCAATCCCGGCACGACTGTCATACTCCCGAAATGGGACATCAATGTATTCTTTGACATCATCCCTAAGTAAGTGAATAGTAAGAGCATTTAGCATGTCCTGTAGTACTTCTGGTACTCATTTTGAGCATGTAGATACCATATCACGACCCTAGTCCTCGTTCCTTCCCTTGTACACCAGCTCGTCCACCATCCACGCTTTAAAACTACTGATATGACCTCGGTTAAATCAATCGGAAGTGGCGGCGCATACCTCCCGCCCCAGCTCGCCGAGCAGGCTCGCTCCCGTTTCACAGACATACCAAGAGTTACTGAAGGTGCGTCCTCCACGTATCGTGTGCAAACCCCTGGTGCTACTGTCAACCTTCAAAAGGTTATGGTATGTCCGAATTCGTAAGTGGACTCTCTATCTACTCCTTCCAGCTCGCTGACGTCATTGTCTGAGATAGACAATGGCCATCGCCATGAAGCCCATCCCCGGCATGCTCGATGGACGCGCCAGAAACAAGCCTGGTTCTGCCGGAATGCTCGTCCCCGGTGTCGAAGCCCGCGTTGTCCGTCCCGACGGGTCCTTAGTGGGCCCGAACGAGGCGGGCGAACTTTTCGTTCGCGGAGGTGCTGTGACGCTGGGATACAAAGGAAACGACAAGGCCACTCGGGAAACGTTTGTCGATGGATGGTTGCGCACGGGCGACCGGATACGGATAGATGAGGACGAGGTGCTTTTGTAAGTTAATTCAACGAGTACGATAAACCCACTTATACTGAAGTCGACCCGTCCTGTTTGCAGTTTCGAAGACCGCACCAAGGTAAGATGCACTCCATAAACATAGCTCGTTTCGTATTGTACTGACCCCGGTCCTTACAGGACACGCTCAAGATCTCAGGGGTGCAAGTCTCTCCCGTCGAAATCGAGGACACGATTCTGGCGCAGCCCGACAAGCTCGTCACTGACGTGAGCGTCGCGGGTGTTTCGGGTGGGCGTACCTCGGACGAACGCATACCGCGTGCATGGATCGTGTTATCCCCCGCGGGCGTAGCGTTGGGTGAGAAAGAAGTCGTGAGACGACTCAATGCGTGGGTACAGGAGCGCCTGAGTCGGTTCAAGTGGTTGAGAGGGGGCATTCAGATTGTGGAGACGGTAGGTTTTTTCTTCATTTTGTTTTTTGGGGTGAGTTAATTGAGTCCTTGGATAGATTCCGAAGTTGCCAACTGGGAAGGTGTTGAGACGGGTGTTGGTTGAGGGCTATGAAAAACAGGTGAAAGCGAATGCAAAATTGTGAAACGTCATGCATGCATGTTTCTCATTACCCTTGACCGATGGGTGCTCATCGACATCCTGCAACTTGCTATCATGTTATGTACTTGCTGTTTATACTTGGAAAATGAATTAACGTCGATTAACCTTGACTTGGGGATAGTGTGAAATAGAAGACGCTAGGTCATGACTCGAGGGATAAGATAGACATATTGGAGTAAGAGGATACAAGACGCGAAGTATGATTAATAAGTGGTATCCCTTCTGCCAAGGTTGCGCCGGTGTTTTGAGCCATGGAAAGTTCACCGAGTATTGTGCGAAAGCGGGCCAACCGGGTCCAGAATACTGCACGGCCTTGCTCCACCAGTTCTATAACAGTTTTTTTTGTCAGTGCGCATCACGAATGCTGTACGATAAAGCATCCACAGCAAACAAAGCCGTGGTCATCCTCATCACATCAAGATAACGTGACGCAGGCGAGCCAATCTAGGAATTTAATGCACTTTCCAATACAGAGCCATGGTTCGTCTCCTTCAAGTTAGCAGAGGTGGCCCACAACTTTGATCCGTACAAGAGACTACGTGAGATATGTGGGAGAGTTGTGAGAATAGGCTAAATGTTTTATCAAAGTCAGACAGTACGCCCCGCTGCTGAAATCTGCAAAGGCTGTTGGCAAGGATGAGGACTGAAGAGAATGGCCGGGAGGAAGAAGGTGTACACGCAAATCCCTTAAAGGCTTTCGGCGAGATGGTGGAGAGACCATGATCAATTAGAATGATCTGGGCTACAAAGGAGTAGTGCAGCCTGATCTAGCTCGATTGACTCATCAAGGTCAGATGAGACGCCCCGCTGCGTGAATCTGTCTCGAAGGCTGCTGGCGAGATTGTTGAGAGACTTTGGTCGATCAGAATGACCGGAGGGACGAAGGAGTAGTGCAGCCCGGTGGAGCTCAATGGACTCATCAATGTCAGACGGGATGCCCTGCAGTGTGAATCTGTCTCGAAGGCTGACAGCGAGATTGTGGAGAGAGTGTGATTGATTAGGGTGACCGGGTGGACGAAGGAGTAGTGCGGCTCGATGGAGCTCAATGCAATCATCGAGGTCGGACGGGACGCCCTGATGACTGAATCTGTTCCCAAGACTGTTGGCAAGATTGTTGAGAGTGTGCGATCGATCGGGATGGCCAAGGGGGCGAAGGAGTAGTGCAGCTCGATTTAGCTCGATGCACTCATCAAGGTCGGACGAGATGCCTCGCTGATTGAATCTATTCCCAAGGCTATTGGCAAGATTGTGGAGAGAGTGTGATTGATTAGGGTGACCGGGCGGACGAAGGAGTAGTGCGGCCCGATGCAGCTCGATGCACTCATCAAGGTCAGATGGGATGCCTCGCTGACTGGATCTGTTCCCAAGGCTGTTGGCAAGATTGTTGAGAGTGTGTGATCGACCAGAATGGCCGGGGGGACGAAGGAGTAGTGCAGCCCGATTTAGCTCGATACACTCATCAAGGTCGGACGGGACGCCCTGCTGAGTGAATCTATCTTGAAGGCTGACGGCGAGATTGTGGAGAGAGTGTGATCGATCAGGATGACCAACGGGACGGAGGAGTAGTGCAGCTCGATGGAGCTCGATGCATTCATCAAGGTCAGACGGGACGCCCCGCTGATTGAATCTATTCCCGAGGCTATTGGCAAGGTTGTTGAGGCTGTGCGAACGACTAGAATGACCGGGAGGACGAAGGAGTAGTGCAGCCCGATTTAGCTCGATGCACTCATCAAGATCGGACAGGATACCCCGCTGATTGAATCTATCTTGGAGGCTGGCGGCAAGATTGTTAAGAGTGTGTGATCGATCAGAATGACCGGGGGGACGAAGGAGTAGTGCAGCCCGATGAAGCTCGATGGACTCGTCAAGGTCACATAGGACGCCCCGATGAGTGAATTTGTCTTGAAGGCTATTAGCAAGATTGTTGAGAGAGTGTGATCGATCAAAATGACCAAGGGGACGAAGGAGTAGTGCGGCCCGATTTAGCTCAATGCACTCATCAAGGTCGGATGGGACGCCCTGCTTAGTGAATCTGTCTTGAAGGCTGACAGCAAGATTGTGGAGAGACTTTGGCCGATCAGAATGGCCGGAGGGATGAAGGAGTAGTGCAGCCCGGTGGAGCTCAATGGACTCGTCAATGTCAGACGGGATGCCCTGCTGCATAAATCTGTCTCGAAGGCAGATGGCAAGATTGCTGAGAGACTGTGGTCGATCAGAATCACCGTGGGGGCATCTCTTCAAAGCTGCTCGACACTGTTCTACATCATCTGCCATGCTATAAAGTAACACAATTAAGCTACACGAGGACTGTCGGATAAATGGACGCAAGTGGTCCAAGACGACAAATACTGTCAAGTTATCCGCCTTTCATCAGCACAAAGACCAGTTAATAAGTTTGAATCGCAATGCACACGCACATAGAAATCCGAGCAAGGAAGCCGCAGTAGAAACCTGCGAGAGAGACTCCTTGAACCTCTACTATGTGTTGAACTTCCCACGTGTACTTCGGGTGGTACCAAATTGCCAATACCTGGTCTCGTGGCACGTCCCCTTAGACGTCGTGCCAATTTACTGACTCTACAGATGTGAATTCCAAGCAATGTCGATCTCGAAAGCTCCCAAATTCGAAGAAATACACTTGTAACCCCAAGTCATAGATTATCGAGTCGTATCTCAGGTAGATGACGCTGCAAGTTCTGTGCAGACGCCACCTAATTGGCGTCACAATCATTTAGCCCTACTCAATAACGATTTTATTTGGCCATTTTATTTCATGACAGTTCGTGCAAAAGCTTCCGAAATAAAATGAACGTTCGGCACGCACATGGCGGCGCTTGAAATCAGCTAAGCGAGGCGCAGGGGTTTCGACCGTGCTCATCGGCGTAGGCGTCGTTGAAACATGACGTAACACGTTCACGCTACCATGACAGATCGTTCCCCGCACGGCGCACGCCATAACGTCTCTCGAAGCACTTGCCATCATCTTACTGGCTGATGCAGAGACACCGGATGACCCTGGGGTGTTGTGGTGATCGTGTGCACTTTCTTGCTGGTCCATGTTGGCATCAGTATTTGCGATGTCGAGCACTCAGTACTCAGCGCTCCGTACTCAGCGCTGGGCGCTCAGCGCTGGTGCGTTGATCTCACCCAGTTGGCATTTCGGCAGCTCTCTCTCATATCAAACTCCATACTCGATACAGTATGCCAAGTGCGTTTTTGCAGCTTCCCCATTGGTGCAGCGCGGTTGATGGAACCACACGTAAGTAGTTAATTGCGCTGTGTGAAGTGCTTCGCAAAAAATCTGCTGGCATGGCAAATATTTGCCATCTGTTGTAATCTCTTAGCGGAATAGTATAAAAGCAACCTGTCTTCCTACCAATCTATTTTCATAATCACATATCACAAATAATGCGTCTCTCCTTCCGAGTCGTCCTTGCCGTTGTTGCTGCTTTGACAGCGTCCATAGCTGATAGTGCTGACAGCGAATGCCACACAGCTGACGGCCTTTGCACCACGAACCACGATTGCTGCCGTGGCTATATATGCATGCCAATAGCACTCCCAGAGCGTGACGAGGTGAGCATGAGCAGTTTCATCCAGGATTTGTGGACTCACCGGCTCGGGCGTGATAGATAGGAGAGTACATATATATGTGTGAGGTCGAATGAGCTACAGTGAGTCATGCTTTTGCTTTCTCATTGGTGCAACGTGGTTAATGACACCACACATAGCAAGTAGTTTGTTGCAGAAATGCTTACTTCTGAAAAAATATCACTGCTGCTCGGACAATGAAGATTTTAGGATAGAGAGACATCTTAAAATCTTGGATGTGTTAAGCCTAATGAATCGGTGCGATGAAGCACGGCTTTCTGGAGCGTCGGTCCCTGGCATCAAAATTTGAGGTCTGCTGGCGATCCGCTGGCATTGCAAATGACATCTGTTTGAAGGTGGGTTTCAGGTGGGTAGCGTCTGCACAGAATAGTATTCAGGATATAAGAAGCAAGCCGTCTTCCTACCGTCCCCCTTCGTATTTATCTCTGAGATTCCATCCATATCACATCTCACAAATGATGCGTCCCTCCTTTCAAGTCGTCCTAGCCGTTGTTGCTGGTGACCTCTATATTGTTCTGAATCGTGCCTTTCCTTTCCTTGCCAACCGTTATCACTCTCATTAGTTCTGACCACTACGAGTACCTTCATCGAGGCCTTCGGCCGACCCTCTGACTACCCGTATCTCACCTTTGCCTCAGGTTCTCCATTCATTCCTCGGCAGACCCCATATCCTTGTCATGCTCATTCGCTTCATTCTTTTCATTCTCCATGGCCCATCGCATGGAGGAAATTGCATTCGAGCACCGATGAGTTATCAACTATCTGGCTTCACGATTCGCAGTATCTATATTTCCAGACAGTGGAACACCAACGCGCAGAATCAGCTGTCAAGGGACTTTGACTGATTCTGTTTGTATTTTAATGGGGTACTTCAAGTTGAAGAGTCTCGGGAGTTGTGGTCGAAATGGCAGTATGTTAACTTCAGACTCAGTCAGAAGCTCCTGCAATTTTTGCTCACGAACAAAGCACAATAGTGCTTCCTGCTTTCCATACAGTCATGCAATCGGTAATACACCTCATATCTCAACCTCATCGAGCACTATTCTACTTGACATTCCTTGTAACTTGTTCTGCATAAAGCTCTGATTTTGCATAGTGGTTGCCTTGTGTACAGTGTTCCGTGAGTCAACACGCCAAACAAGTCTTACTACGGCGTAATCATCATAGGTTCAGAGTCCCTGCGTACATCAAATGGTGAGTTTGACACGACTAGATTCGGTGTAAAACGAGGCTCACGCGCCCAGTTAGAACTGGCTTCTTGCCTGGGTCCGGTTCCGGAGACTCTTCCTGCATTCATTGTATGGTGAGTTTGCCATGAAGATTTGGTGTGAAATAAAGCTCACACGCCCAGTTACTACTGGCTTCTTGCCTGGGTCCGGTTCCGGAGACTCCTCCTGCATACATTGTATGGTGAGTTTGACATGATCAGATTTGGTGTGAAATAGAGCTCACACGCCCAGTTACTACTGGCTTCTTGCCTGGGTCCGGTTCTGGAGACTCTTCCTGCATATATGTTATGGTGAGTTTTACACGTTTGGTGCGAAGCAAGGCTTACGCGCGCAAGTACTAAATAATTGGCCTATGCACATTGTAAGCTCAAGGTGAGATCTGACGCGAAGCCAGGCTTACTCGGGTCACAGCAGTGCTACGCTTGTCAATGGGAGCAGCGTGGCGAGCAGCCTGCAGACATTGTATAACAATATGATAGAATTTGACGCGATGCGAGGCTTACTGGCACTCCAGCGTTGACAAGGGCCGTCAGGCCGAGGAGAACAACGAACGCAGTAGAGAGGTGGATAAACATGATGGTGAGTTGATTTCACTTGTAAAGAGGTTGTTGGCAATTGATTGTTGGTGCTGTCTGTTTTATACTCCACAGAAGACGACGTCAAGGACATGTGATAGTACCAGTGATGAAACTGCTCGATGGTATTTGTCCAAAGGAGTCAATTGTCGAAGCATGATGCGTGTTCCGAGTCGATCCGACGATTGAATACTGTTCAAATCGCTGTGGGGATGCAAGATTCGTGATCGAGCCGGACCCTGAACACATTGCGGACTTTGCACTTTGGTTTCGATCAAGAAGCCTCGACTTTCAATTCAAATTTAGTGGGGAGGAGGTTTTGTATTGTTCCTATCTGTCCTACCATGACTCACTGTCCAGCAGACCGAGGTCACGGTAATATAAGTCATTAACAACCGCCGTTCCACCAGTCATAGCAATGTACGACAGACGTTCAATGAGCGGTAGTATTACCTACCATGCCAGCAGGCGTTAGTTACTAACCTTGTGTAATGTATGCAATCTACGTATGCCGGCTCATAATATAGGCGTCGAGCAATGTGCAGCGCTGCGAAGATTGTACGCTGGACAGCAGGCCCTGCAGAATGAAATAAATCATTTGAAATTGGCCTTGAAGGTTGCAAAATGACGTCCCCGAATATCGGTCATCAAGAACCGGGTTACGTTCCATATAATTTCAGCTTACCACTTGGTTCAAGTGCGCGTACCTCATTCCGGTAGTGATACAACAAGAAATAGCTTTGCCTAGACCTTTCAAATATACCTCGAAACACCACATGTTAAATAATACAACGATGGATCCTCCTCCAAATTTCTCCTTCCTGCAGACCACTCGGCAAGCATTTTTCTATACAGTACTGCTAGTCGATACATGTATACGCTCCTGAAAAACAATCGAATTCATGCTGGTTTCTGCGTCACGAGTTTGACGTGGCATTCTCGAATGCTAAGAATGAGGCGTGGTCCCAGCACAAACATCTGCACGACCGATAAAATTTGAAGGACACCTCCGAGCATCTGAGCTTCAGTAGAAATTGAATTCTACAGAAATGATGAGCAACGGTTGCACGCAGATATCAGCAACAGGTCAGCGCACCGAGATTTCTGGAGAGAGAACAGCAAGATGGAGGCAAGAGGCACCAACAAAGCTAACATGTGCGGAACTTGAGCGGAAAAATACTACCCCGTTCACATTACAAGCTCACCTTGCAAGATAAAGAACGTGAGATTGTATCAGCACTCTGAAACAGTCCCCGATGGTCGATCCTGTCGATGGGCCGAGTCGGGTCCCATTCTGTGGTATGGCAAAAGTCAGAGAGGAAACACGACAGCACACTCTATTCGGTGGATCCGATCGTGCACTTGATGCGACGGTGATCCATTGCATTGGCGGATACATCGTGACTCATGCTGTGTGATTGATAATTGTTAAATATGAGATGCCATACATACTAAGTCGAAAGAGAAATCGCACATGGGAGACGGAAAGCCCGTAACAAGCAAAAGGCCCAATTTCTGATTGTGCAGCCTCAGTCAGTGGCCATTATGTTTTGCAGTGCCGACTTGAGCAGGAGTCGGTGAAGGTTGCGAGCTAAAAGCGAGGTCCACCAGATGAGCAAAGAACGCCATTGTCAAACCTTCATCAGGCTCAGCAATTTCATGGGCAGGCTACGAAAGTCGCATGATAGTCTGATGCTTGTACATGCATAGCCATTGTACAATACACCGTTGCTTTAGAATCCTTATTCCACCTTCACGAAGTACCAAGAATACAAATCCGAAGTAGGATCGCATCTTCACGCGATGAGGCGCACGGTAACCATTCCATTCTCCATCTTCGCATGGAAAGCCTCAGCCTGGACGATGCAATCGCCATAACCTAGAAGACTTGCCATAGAAATTTTGCTGCACCGTATATCCGCCCTTTTTGTGGTTCTCCGAGCGCTTCAAATGCACAGATATTGTTAGGTGTTTCCCATGAGTTTTGATGTTGATATTCTTTCATTCGAGAAGCTCAACTGTTGCAGTCCGACCGTAGTCGCTGTCTGGCTGCGTAATTCCAGTGTAGGTCCATCCTGTGTTAGCGCAGATCAGTGACATCGAGTATTGGATACATGGATCTACGATATACTTACCTGTGGCAACACCAAATCACGGCGATGAATCAAGGCTCACAACGAATGAATTGTTGTGACATCAGTATAGACGTTGCAATCAGCCGACATGGCTCGTGCACTGCTTAGCGGAGTTACGAGAGCATCTGAGTGGCGGAGTAAATAGTTAGTATAATAGAATATCGGAATCGGCCGAATATATTCTGCGCGCCACGAACTCCTATTATCGTCGCTGTTCCTACTAAGCCCGGAACCTGAATCATAAGAGGTTACGAGCCCTGTGATACGTTAAAAAGCAAACGTTAAAGCAATACATTGAAATAATAATCAAGATGTCGAATCCCAATCCTAATCCTCCGACTTCTACAGCTACTGGGACTTCCACAACAGTACCTGTTCCTGCGGCAATACAAAAACCTAAAGAGATTAACCTCGGAGCGTTGTCGTCGTATAAAATCGAACCTTTGAAGGAAAAGAATTGGAGTGGATGGAAAGCCCGTATGATGGGCCTTCTCAAGCTTCATGGCGTGTCTGAACATGTAGACAGCACGACAAAAAAGCCTGATCCGAACAAAACGGATGAGTTAGCGTCATGGAATAAACTCGACCAAGTTGCACAGACCTTGATAATGAACAGCATCACTGATGAACAGATGGTGCATGTCACCGAGGCTGCAACTGTTACGACAAACGGTCGTGTGCGACTAGGATGATCTAAACAGCGACAACCATGACAGTGGTACTGAGTGCTGAGAGTCGTCGGCCTTTACAGACAAGCAAAGGTTGCATACTCGAATGTAGCTCGTGGTGGTTAACGAGGGGTTACGCTGAGATGATAGCAGGGTTTACAGACAGTGAGAGGCGTCACTGAAGGTACGAGTCGATGTCGAGCAGGTAGCTTTAGCGGGACAAGGAGTTCAAGGGTAAACCTAGTAAGATTAAAGTAAGGAGCGTCTACTTTAATCTTCGACCTTATATAAGGCTACTCGTCGTATCTAAGCTCAGCCTAAAGCTGGGTTCTAATCTGCTTATCTACATGTGTCAGAGATAGCGTCCATGAGGCGGGCTTCTATCGTAGATAGGATCCTCGAGGTATCCTTCTATCAGTACATGAGGCAACACGAGGCTTGCCTTCTATCTTGATAACATAAATAGGTCTTCTAGACCTATGTTGTCATATGCGGTCCAGACCGCTTATCTAAGCCGGCAGTTGCCGCTTATCGTCTATCATCATCTGTCATCATCTATTGTCATAGAGCTGGTGAGACTCCGGTATCGTCTATAGCCGTGCGGTTGGCAGAGGGCTGTCTGCTGGCGGGGGACTCATGCCATGTTACTGTAACAGCAACGGCCGAACAAATGTGGACAAACTTGATGAGTATTCATCAAGTTCGAGGACAACAGAGTGTCGTCGTCACGAAGCGAAATCTATTCGCTATGTGAGCAGCTGAAGGCGTCAATATCGTCGAACATATCAATGAGATGAAAAGGCAACAAAACGACTTACATCTTATGGGCGAGATGATTATGGACAAGGAATATAAATCCTTGCTCGTGATGTCCCTACCGGACTCCTGGGATGCCTTCACATCCTCGTACCTTGGTACGCATGCGGATGCGCAAGGGACAAAAGGTATAACGTCCCAGGAGATTACCTCGTTGATTATAGACGAGTATAATCGTAGGGAGACGCACAGTACGCAGGCGCAGGAGAAGGGGTATTATGCTAAGAGTACCGAACACGGGAAAAAGCGTAAGATTGAGAAGGAAAGACTGAAACAGAACTTACCGGAATGTTCGATTTGCGGAAGACATAACCATGTCACCGCAAAGTGCTATTGGAAAGGCAAGCCAAAGTGTATGTCCTGCGGCAAATTCGGACATGAGACTTTGGCATGCTGGGGAAACAAGACTTCAGGAGCATCATCTAGACCTGTAAAGCCGAAACGTGCTTACCAAGTGCGAGGCAATATGGAGGATGACGACACCGATATGGAAGTTGAAGACGAACCTAAAATTGTGTTTATGGTTCAGTCTGATCTTTCCCCGAAGAGCGAACAAGAATCAATGATCTGGTACGAGTGGTTCGCAGATTCAGGAACAACCTCGCATATAACCAGAGTTCGAACTGCACTTACAGAATATGTCCCAATGAAAAGTGAAGTTGTCGGGATAGGAAACGAGCCCCTTGAAGTGAAAGGGCGAGGCACAGTCGAACTCGAAAGCTATATAGGCAGACAAAAGGTCAAATTTTATCTAAAGAATGTATTATACGTACTGAACGCATCAAACAATCTATTATCTGTGCGCCAGCTAGACAAAGATGGCGGATGTGCTAGGTTCGGCGGTGGAAAAGTGGCCTTGTATGCCAAACAAGGACAACACATCGCAGAAGGACATATTGAACATGGCCTATATAAACTAAATGTTAGAGCGAAGTTAAGACTAATAGAAAAGACACATACCGTAAAAGAGAGACCACCAGCCGATTGGCTGACATGGCACAAAAGATATGGCCATGTAGCGGTAACAGGTCTTAAAAAGCTGTATAACAAAAAGTTAGTAGATGGCTTGAATATAGATAAAAGCGAACCTCAATTTGAATGCAAAGCGTGCATTCGCGCAAAACAAATAAGGGAACCTTTCCCGAAATTAGTAGATCAACGTGCAGAAAAACCATGCGAACTTACCCATAGTGATGTATGGGGTCCAGCAAGGACTCAATCTATAGGAGGAGCCCGCTACTATATCTCCTTCGTGGACAATTGTTCCAGGAAATGTACCATTGAATTTCTGAAACACAAAAATGAGGCATCATCAAAGGTAAAGCAATATATCGCTTACCTTGAAAGACAACAAACCGAATCACCCAAGACAATTAGGGTAGATAACGGTACTGAATATATAAATAATGAGCTGATAACATGGTGTAAAGAGAAGGGAATAGACTTACAAACAACAGCGCCCTATTCACCACAGCAAAACGGAGTATCAGAAAGACAGAATCGAACGCTAACAGAATTAGCGAGAGCAATGATAACCGAAAGAGAGTTACCAGAGTTCCTATGGGCAGAAGCGGTTGCACACGCCGCATATGTAAGAAATCGGGCACCAACCCGAGCATTAGATCATTCAACCCCTGAAGAAGTATGGAGTGGTAAGAAACCTGACGTGTCATACTTACAAGAATTCGGCGTACCTGTATATGTTCTCCAGGAGAACGCCAACCAATCTAAGATGCAGCCTAGGTCCATAAAACAAGTCTTCGTCGGCTTTGTGGATGGACCGAAGGCAATACGTTACTATGACGCCCGAACACGTCAGATACGAGTGAGTAGAAACTACAAGTTTATAAACTCACCGGAAAAGATCCCAGAAAGCGCTAATGATGTACAGCGCGAGGGGGAGATTGATATGGGGGAGATAGACGCGCAGACATCAGGGGGAGCTGACGCGCAATCACCTATACAAGAACACTCCGTAAATGAACAGCATAGAGATATACGAGAACACTTACAAGAAAAGAGCTCAAATGAGCGTATATCCACAGATAATAAGCGGAAAGAGCCGCCAGAGACAAATGAGCTGCCCAGAAGAACCAAGAGACAAACAGTTAGAAAAGATTACCGAAAAATGAATGAACCAGACTTACCGGACTTTGATAATGACGAAGATGATAGATCTAAGTCGTATAAAGTTAGAGACGGTAAACTACCATTGCCAGAACTTACAGAAGAAGACATAGTCTTGATTGCGATGGTAGAAGGAGGACACATTGACCCTAATGAGCCAAAGAATCTAAGAGAAGCACAGGCATCAATAGATTGGCCAAAATGGGAAGAAGTGATACGAGCAGAACTTACCCAGTTAAACGAAATGGGCACTTGGGAGTTGGTAGAACCACCCGAGAACAGGACGCTCGTAGGAAACAAATGGGTCCTAGTTAAGAAAACAAATAAAGAAGGCGAAATCATTAAGTATAAAGCAAGGTTAGTAGCGAAAGGGTACTCACAAATTCCTGGTATGGATTATACAGATACCTTTGCACCGGTAGTACGTCTTGAGTCGATACGATCGACGATGTCTGTTGCAGCAGCCCTAAATTGGGAAGTTGAGCAGATGGACGTGAAAGGAGCATATTTAAACGGCACCTTAACAGAGGAGGTGTACATGGTCCAACCGGAAGGATATGATGATGGTACCGGAAGAGTGTGTCAACTTCAAAAAACCTTGTATGGATTAAAACAATCTGGACGTGAGTGGAACATTGAGTTAAATAGTCATCTAACGAAGATAGGATTTAAACGTACCGAGTCGGATCCATGCATCTATATAAGACAGACCGAGACAGGCATGCAGATTATAACAATATGGGTAGACGATCTACTCCTGTTTGCAAATAGTGTCAATCTTATGAGTCAATTAAAGACGCAGCTAAAAGAGATATTGGACGTTACCGACCTGGGAGAACCTAAAAAGATAGTAGGAATTGAAATAACAAGAGACCGTGCCGAGAAAACAATTAAGTTATCTCAAGCACGGTACATAGATTCAATCCTACGAAAATATGGACTCCAGGACTGCAACGCAGTAGGTATGCCCATGGATCTGAAAATTGTATTAGAAAAGGAGGATACCGACACAAAAGGCGAACGAAGTAATAGTTACGCCTCGTTAGTCGGATCTTTAATGTATCTTGCAGTGGCGACACGTCCCGACATCGCGTATGCAATACAAAGGCTAAGCTCTTTTGCTGCAAATCCTGGACTAACACATTGGTCAGCAGCAAAATGGGTATTAAGATATCTAGCTGGGACGAAAAACCTTGGAATTAAGTATCGAGGAAACGATTCCACGAACGCCAAAGTCAAATTTGAGGGATGGACAGACGCAGACTATGCTAATGACGTTCGCGATAGAGTCTCAATATCAGGATATGTCTTCAAACTTAGTGAAGGAGCCATTACTTGGAGCTCCAAGAAACAAAACACTGTTTCGCTATCCTCAACGGAGGCAGAATATGCAGCGATGGCATATGGAGCAAAGGAAGCAGTGTGGCTCCGATATTTGTTCGAAGATTTGAAATTGGCCCAAGAAGGACCAACAATCCTATATGGAGACAATATGGCAGCGTTAGCAATAGCACGAGACCCTCAATATCACGCGAAATCAAAACACTTTGATGTAAAGAATCATTACATCAGAAGTAAGATTCGCAAGAAAATAATACAAGAAGTATACTGTCCTACAGAAAGGATGATAGCAGATGTACTCACTAAACCGCTAGCTAAACCGTCGCATCAGAGACTCTCCAACATGATGGGCATGTCTCCAGATTGAGGGGGAGTGTTGTGACATCAGTATAGACGTTGCAATCAGCCGACATGGCTCGTGCACTGCTTAGCGGAGTTACGAGAGCATCTGAGTGGCGGAGTAAATAGTTAGTATAATAGAATATCGGAATCGGCCGAATATATTCTGCGCGCCACGAACTCCTATTATCGTCGCTGTTCCTACTAAGCCCGGAACCTGAATCATAAGATGAATAATACCGTGAAGTGTTTGCATTCGCGCACCAAACCTAATACACAAGAGGCGGGGTCTCCACATATGTATTCGCGGCCAGCGTTGAAGCTGCCCACGGCGCTAACTTCGGCGTTTGCGGAGTCAAATGAATCAAGTTTTGCTGTCTATCC
Source organism: Suillus discolor (assembly GCF_016758755.1). NCBI lineage: Eukaryota > Fungi > Basidiomycota > Agaricomycetes > Boletales > Suillaceae > Suillus > Suillus discolor. The sequence continues at coordinate 30,522 of NW_024541391.1, read as the reverse complement.
TGTAAACTCCAATTCTAACTTCGACCGGACGTCACGCGTCATGATTGGAAGCGGGGTTTGCGCTTGTTCACGACTGCGGTCACCCGGTGTCTACGACCATGTCTGCCAAGTCGGTATTTCAAGAGGAAAAAAACCCACGGGGTATTCCAAAAGCTCCATTCATCGTGCGTATCTACAAAAATATCTCAAATCTAGATCTTCTGCTCATGCTTAATAATGTAGGCAAATGTCGAAGAATATCTGGGAGGCCCAGATGGCGCGGTCGAGACTCCCCTAAAGAATTTCCAGGATGCTATCGCGTATGTTTGAGTCAATTTATATTCTGTAATGATCTTAAACCTAAGAAAGTCCAGGAAGTACCGATATATGGATGCCAACCTAACACAACAACGAAAAGGTCTGGAGGACAAGATCCCTGACATCAGAAAGACGTTGCATATGGTGGAGTTCCTGCAAGAAAAAAGAGTGAGTCCATCACTGCAAATACGTGCGGCAACGTTATCTGACGATCATGTAGGAAGACAAGGACAAGAACGGCGATCTGGAGGATGATCTCAGTGATGAGGAAAACTCTGACAATCCTAAAAAGCTGCCTACGACAACGTTTGAATTAAATGACACGCTCTTCGCGGAAGCAGAACTCGAGGACACCGACACCGTCTATCTATGGCTAGGGGTGAGTTTAGTTGTCCATTGCGAGTTTTCCGATGGTATCTGATTCGTATAAGGCGAATGTTATGCTATCGTACAAATTGTCAGAGGCTGCATCGCTCCTGCGATCCAAATTGGATCTTGCAGAGGCAAGCTTGAAGGCTACGATCGAAGACTTGGAGTTTCTGCGAGAGCAGCTGACGGTGATGGAAGTCAACACTGCTAGAGTTTATAATTGGGATGTCAAGCGGAGAAGAGAGCGTCGACTAGCCGGAGAAGCTGATGGAAAGTAGGGCGGCTAGCACTTGCATACAGTTGGGCAGAATCTTCTCAAGATTCATGCATCAGTCCTTGGGATCGATTGAATGTCATCGCATAAGCAGGTCGCAAGGTTTGCAATTTACACACCTACCAAATAACAAAGGCGTGAATAGCGCATCTTCTAATGCCTCTCAAAAGGAATTCAACCTCTTTCGCATGGAGACTAATACACGAGGCCTTCTACAGGCTGCAATGTCGTGAGTGGACATGTATTACTGCTGGTTTTTCACTCAAGACAAGTGCTACAGTGCATGCAAAACCGAACCAGAACTACACGTCCATCCCCAGACATTACTTGCCAACAATCCTAACACACCCACGTCAACATCACAGGTAATCATGCACTCCTCAGTGCTCCTCACAGAACTTGTCATAATACGAGAATGGCTTCATGAAACCGCCTCACAACCGCAACATCCACTGGCAGAAGCAACCACAGGATACTGGAAGTTTACGAAACATAATGTTATACAGGTTTTATGCACACGCTCAGGAATCAAAAAAGGTCTGGTGAATTAGGCAGAAAAGTACATCGACTGTGGGGAGCCGCAAGTGCCCTCGGTTCGCTATTATTTCAGTGACAAGCTATTGGTAAGTTAAGCTCTAGGTACCATCCACGCATTTCTGGTCTACTGACAGCAAATGAGCAATGGAATGACGATGGCGAGGGTTCCGAAGGATGGCAGGGAAACTATATTGAAATTATGGAAATCAACATGCCTCTGAGTGTGCGCTATTCAACCATCTGTGGACCATCTTGTTGACGTGTCCTTTGTGTCTATTTTCCGTGGGCTGACTTTCAGTCCGTCCCACCGCAAATCACGCATTCCACATCCATAAGGGTGATTGGAGGGCTGTTGCACATCCGGCTCAGCCAGCGAGACCGAAGTGAGTGTACTATCTGCACGCTTTGACCTGTGTTAGATCGATGACGTAGTACTCTCCAAGCTTGCAATAAAAATACTGCGTTAATACCACCGATGACTGCGGTCTATCTTTGTGTCTTGCGCAATACTGGTTTGCAAAACTTTGATTACCGATAGCTTCCTCTTTTTGCTTAGTTTCTCACCGCAATATAGATTTTGGCAGTGAAAGCGTTGAAATATCTAGCATAAAAGTATCGCTATACACCACCAACATCCCCCACTCGTTCACACTTATCCCTCAAATATGACCACAGTTTCAAACAATTCTAGTTGGTGGCCAATAATCAACTCAAATATCTTCTATAGCTATTGGATAGGTTTGTCGCTTGAAGATATCTAGTTCTAACACTGACTTACAGTTTTGCAGTTGCCGCCGGTGTCGTGATGATATACGATTGGGGTGAGTGGGCCCCGGACAGTGTTCGAAACCCGCTGATATTCTTACGATATTTCTAGTACTAACACTAGGACGAGAGGTAAGTCGATGTTATCGCCGGAGCAGCCAACTCGCTAAGAAAGATACCATAGATTGAACTGATCTGGGTGAGTAAAAAGAGTCCCGTATCAGAGGAAAAGCAGGAGAACGCAATGAATTCGCGACAGATGCAACGCTGGTCTCTCATGACTGTGCTGTATTTGGCTGTTCGTACCTCATGTTGTCCTATAGGGTGGTTGACAAATTGTGCTGACTCTCCAATGTTCTAGATACGCTATTTTGGAATAATATATTTCGTGTATGTCGAGGTCAAACATCGACACTGTGCTAATAGCTCATCCATGACAATTAGTGCCAATATTTTGAGTATGTCTCATATACACCGTATTCGATTCTTCTGACCGGTAGTACACAGCATTTGCGCCATTTGTCTCGCTGACAGATATAGTGAGCATTACGCAACCATCTCATCCCCATCCAAATGAATATACTCATTTCTAGGGGTGAGTGAGATTCTAACCATCGAACTTGGCTCAACATAATGACGCAATAGGTGTGAGTTGGAGCTTTTGATACCAGTACGAGGGTATTCACTAACTGGGCGTTTCAGGCAATATTACCTACTGCATACAGAATGGGATGGGTGTGGTCCTATACGCTATGTTGGGCAGTGAGTTCGCTAGCTCCAACACCTCTGTGATATTGACTCGACTGAAACGCGATGCAAGTCATCATGATTACTCGCTTGCATGTCATGTATCAGGGATCTAGAAAGATGCTCATCTTACTTGTCATTATCTTTCTGACTGTTACCATCACCTGCGGAGTCGTCATAACAATAGCACTCGAGCATATTGTAGGGGGTAAGCTTTACTGTTTGACTTGAAGAACCGGCTCATTGAATGAACGCTAGAGGAGTTGATACTCTCTGGCACGTACATGTGCGAGTATGAATCTGAAGGGGACGACGTCCAGCTTCTTTTTTTAACGTATTGGATACTCTACACTGTTTGGGAGGTCCTCGCACTATGTCTTTCAGTCTGGATTGCTGTGAAATACTTCCGTGACCTGCGGCGACTCGGCCCATCGACAGGATCGACCGCCGGGGACTGTTTCAGAGTGCTGATAAAAGCTCACATGCTTTATTTTGCAAGGTGAGCTTGTAATGTGAAGGCCATATTTGCTGCTCAAGTTCCGCACATGTTAGCTTTGTTGGTGTCTCTTTGTTTCAGCTTACTAGTATCTCTCAATCACTCGTGGTGCGTTGAGCTTTCGCTGATATCTGCTTGTAACGACTGCTCATCATTTCTGTAGAAATCGGTACTCAATGGTGCTGTTCAAATTTCATCGGTCGTGCAGGTGTTTGTGTTGGGACCACGCCTCATCCTTAGCATTCGAGAACATCACGCCAAACTAGTGGCCAGCTTCGACACAGAAAATAGCATAAATTCAATTGCCTTCCAGGAAATATCAACTAGCAGTACTATGTAGGAACATACTTGCCGAGTGGCCTGCAGGCGAGAGAAATTTGGTCGAAGATGCGTCATGTAACACAAGCGGTGACCGGTGACCTTCGGTTGTTGCTGCTTTTTATTAACACACTCATGTCATTCCACTACAAAAGCAGACATTCGTACACTAGATTCACCTACAAGTTTCAGAAATGAGAAATTATTTTCAGTTGTCTTTTTCCACACTAATCTCTTTGTGAGGCTGCAGGCCAACAAGATTTGATCGTCGTGTGTGCCTAGTGCTGCCGCGGTCCGGTCCAGAACCATGGTTCGAACCGGACTTTTGGTCCGGTTCTCCGCGGTTCGGTCCATGGTTCTCGCGCCAGCCAGAACCGGACCGGAAAACGGTTCTCGGTTCTAGATCTTCCCAAATGGTCCAGTTCTGGTTCGACCTTCCCGAACCATTCCGAACCCCGAACCCATTGTCAACTTCGACTTCGACTTCGACTTCAACTACGACGACGTCAGTCTCTATGTCGACGTCAAAGTGTCGTCTTCAGGAGTTGTACTATTGGTTAATTAGGCTACTTTTAGCCTTTTTGAAGATTAGTACTAATCAATCAACTCTCAAGACTCTGTCCTCAAGGTAGTTATTTGTATATCCGTTTTCATTTTATTTACTGATTGAGTCAACCGTGCCGCCACCACCACCACCACTTGCTGCAACCACTACCCCACTCCAGCAACAACCAGTGTCTAGCGCATGCGCCCAGCACATGCCAGCAAATGCTGGCGTGGCTAAGGCGAATGCGGATGACACTTTGTTGAAGGAGAAAGGAAGACACCGGGGGAAAGAGAAAGGAGAAGAGGAATGGGAGAAAGAAAGTTGTCGAGGAGACGAACAAGGTGCGCTGCCCACTCCCAACATACCTCAATGACCTCTCACGTCTGGCTCGTGATATTCTCGCTATTCCGGGCTCACCTGTTGCTGTCGAACACATTTTTTCCGGTGGCCGTGATACTATCTCTCTTCGGCGTGCTAGCTGTATCTCACCCACTGTCTCTCACTCCGCTGTCTCTCACCCGCCACCTCTCACTCGAGACGTGCAGGTGTTTTCTCCCTGTTCTGTGTATAAAAAAAGGTGATGGCAACATCTGAGAATGGAGGCGCAACTCAAACCGCACGTACCTCTCTCATTGTCCTGAATGTCTTCCTTCGCTGACGACGGAGGTCATTCAGGTACTCACACAGCACGCATGCGCTACTTTGGGTGCTATTGGCGACCATCACACAACAGCGCATGCAAAAGGTGCACTCAGCCTTTGCACTGCAGCGGCATGTATCTTCCTGCCCTCTCTTCACAGCACGGCTAATTATTTCCTGTGTTTTAGGTGGAACGTGCCATCCGCCTTATCGCTTCCGAGACGCTTGTCAGCAAATTGGAGGTGAACAGTAAAGGCAAGGCCGTCAAGGTCCCTCACTCTCTCAACAAGTCCTCGGGCAAGATCAGCGGCTCTCGAAAGGCGTTCTCGGACACTAATTTCGGTGTAATGACCAGGTGCTACATGACATCCATCAACCGCCTGCAAGACTCGGTCATCCAGGATATCTGGGAACGGGCGAAGGAGATTGCCTTTAAGAGGCGTGGTGCACCCTCCGCTCCAGACGAAGACTCGGAGGATGAGCGCGCACTCATAGGGTTCTAGTTGTTGTCTTTCTTGTTGCCCACTGCATGCATCTCCTTCACTGCTTCACTGCTTCATAGTATGCTACTGCTTCGCTAATTGCTGCTTCTGAAACTCCTTTTAGTGTCTTTTGTCCAACTTTTTCTATACTTAATCTACTTGTCGCTTGAAATGCTATGTTTTGCCGTCATTTTTCTCTCAAAAAGTGTGATTAAGTCGCAAACAAGTAGAAAATAAGTAAGATAAGTGTTATTACTTGCTGCTACTTTTGCTAGCACTTGCACTACTTACAAAGGCAAAATTATCGAAAAAAGGCCAAAATAAGAGTGGAAAAAGGTCCAGTCAAGAGGAGGCATCTGCTTTTTCAACTTAAAATTGCTTGTGGCAAGTGGGTGTCACAGTTCTTGCGCGTGGCTTATCCGCACCTTTTTTGGAAGTTAACCGGCGGCAAGTTACCAAAAAGGCAGTTCAAGAAATGTGAGAATTTACTGATGCTCTCACTGATGCGTGCCTTACAAGGCAGCTTACTTCAAATTGCTTGTCTGGATCAGACGCCGCAGGTTCACATTACCCACTAACATCGACGGTAAGCATTGGTTGTTATTGTGTTTTATTTCATTCTCACCATTTGTATAGATCGAATCAGTTAGCTCTTGGATCAGCGGCTACAGTCATATGTAGCCATGTCATTGGAGTAGCTACTTGATGTGTAAACTAGTCTTGCAATGATTTTTTTTTCACGCTCACCACTGAAAATTTTCGGGTTCGGTTCGAGTTCGGACCAGAAAAAAACCGAACCGGACCACAGAGAACGGTTCTCTGTGGTCCGGTTCTCGGTTCTCGTCCAGGACCCTCTGAACTGGACCGAACCGGACCACGGCAGCACTATGTGTGCCGACAGTATGACTAATCGAGAGGTTCGGACTAAGAACGAGAACGAAGACTTGAGATCGGGTCAAAAGACTACCGAACGACATTCGATGCGGAGAGGTATTAATATGATGATTGAGACGGAGAATCAAAGGAAAACGTGTATAAGGCATGCAACGAAGAGTGATTGCGTATGTAAAAGAAAAGGATGAGTACATACGAGAGTGACGTCGATGGTCATATCTTGACAGACAGTATCCACATCATCGGTGGAAGCTCTGATGCTTACTATTTCGCCCGTCGAAACCATACAGTTGTCTCATTACTTTAACTGCATATATACTTGTCCACCGTGTCCTCGAATCCTGGATATGATGGCATACTTTCTTGCCGCAATTCATGTGTTGGTTTGAGGAAGGGAGATCCCAGCCTGAGGATGCCCAGGATGACCAGGATCTTCAATTAACATGACTTGTACTAGCTCAGGCATCTCTCCCTGTTACAGGGATCTGTAACACCTACTAGAGCCCCAGCTCTCCCTACGCCTGCCCCCGCTCTGCTAGACTCCCCGCGCGGCGGTGCGCCGCCTGCGCCTAGAAAGACAGCGGTCTGGACCGCTATAACCCCGCCTCATGGCGCTGTGACCCCGCCTGACGCTATGACCCCGCCCCTGGCCTAGACGGCCCTGTACCTGTTCCATGGAGGCTGTACGCCTCATGAACACCCTAGATCAGCGCATGTATAACGCATGTCGCTTCATGAAGATCCGGAGCGCCCTTGGCGCCTCATGTATGAAGATCCGGAGCGCTTCTACGCGCCTCCTGTTGATTGCGCAGCTGCACTTGGCGCTGCATGTATGATCAGAGGTTAAGCCTCATGTACTTTATCTAACCTCATGTCTGGTTATCTTAGATCACAGATATACTATAGATTACAGACTGAGCTTGAACGCCTACATACACTATGTATAAGTAGACACATTGTTGTAGATTATACTTCACTTTAATCTACTAGGTTCTACCAAGAACTTGCTCATCTTAGCTTAACCGCTTCCTTGTGTGAGACCGCACTTCAAAGTTGCCCCCATACGACTTTGCACGTATCCGCTAGCCCTGCATCTCGACGAGCGCCGTCTTACCGAGATCGCCGGAGGAATCCTTGACGTTCCGTCAAGGCCAGACCACGCTCAGCTTCAGTAGACTCACTCGAGTCGTCGCTGAGAAGACCTATCCTAGTTCGCACACGCCGACCTACAGTCGACGTAACACTCCCTGTTTTCTGTTGCACTAGAGTAATCCTCTGGTCGGTGACTGGAAACCGAATCAAGATTCAAGAGACAACCGAGAGTGTCAGAGTCAGTACTTGCACAGAAGCCTGAGAGGTACATGTCATTCATGGGTGTTTCAGGGACTAGGGTGGATGTCTTTAGCTGATGCAAAGTTGGGGATAGATCAGTCATCGAGTGCGGAACAGTAGGGAAGCGAGTGGCTGTGGCTCAGAGTGTACTACTACTTATGTCATCTACACTGCATCAATGACATGCTTTGATGCACGATTTCATAACACACTGGCGGTTTGGGAGTTTTTCACCATGCAAGATTTGTTTCGAAATGTTAGTGATAAAGTTGGCATTTTTACTATACATTTTGACACAGGAAAATTTTTAAATCCCGATGAGTGCCAAAATCCTGGAAAAAATTCTACATTTTGCGCACCATTTTGAGCGATGTAAATTATAAAGTTTTGAACGCTGGAAAATGTGCCTCAAAATATCAAGTACAGTGATCCCACGGTCCTTTGTACAGGACCGCTCTATTGTACAATTCAATTTCCTCGATGAGTTCCTCATCAACTCCTTGTAAATCTTGTATCATCATGTTCAGAATATATCCTGCTATTTGATAGTACCAAAAAATACAGTACTCAAATTTAGAAAATCATCAGAATCTGCAAAATATCACTCTGGAGCAATATGTTTGAATTTCTCGAGCATCAAAACCTCACCATTGCATATAGTTTCACCCCTTCCAATTCATCTGCAAACAATTAGAAGTAGTGGAGATGATTTTAGTTAGAGTTTCATTGGTGCAACATGTTGTGATCCACGAGTGATGGTCTAATTTTGTTAGCTAGACTAAGCATGGACACGAGGTGTCCTCAGTTTGACTCAGTCTTGCTTGACATCTCCTTTTCACTGCCAGTATTCAATATACCTTCAAATCACACATATAGTCTTCCAACATGGTTGGGAGGCCAAAATCATTGACGAAGAAGGCACAGGTCACACGTGAGGAGAAAGACAAAGTCATGGCTCATGCTGTGGCTAAGTACCAAGCTGAACTTGCAAAACTGAGCTCAGAGAAGAAACAAGGCCTTCGGAAAGTGTGCATGGATGTTCAGAAGGAGTACCTCAAGGAGACGGGACGAGTTATCAGTTTAAATCATAATACTTTGGCCAATCTTGCCAAGGGAGGAGTTCGGCTTAGTGAATTCAATAGCTCGACAAAAAGTTGGCTCACACTTGCAGAAACAGACAAAGTTCTCGAATATGTTGTGGAAATGGCTAGACGAGGCTTTCCCCTTAGCCACAAGTGGCTCAAGGAGCATGTTGATGAAGTATGTCAAGCTCGACTTGGAGATTCATTCCCGGAGTCTGGAGTGGGAAAAAACTGGACTCAGCATTTCGTCGAGAAGCACTCTGACCATCTATGAGCTTACTGAGCACATTCACTTGATGGTGCTTGTGGCCGTGCTGTGAACCCAACAACTAACAAGGCATGGTTCGAAATGTTGAAGGATGTCCTGGAGAGTGGAGATGACGACAAACCTATGGCACCAGAGTGTATTTGGGGTGTTGACAAGACTGGAATTCAACCAGGAGGAGGGAGCTCACAAGAACGAGCACTTGGTGGAGCTGGAACACAGGTTCAATATCAGCAGCAAAATGGAAATCGTGAAAACATTACTGTTTTGGTCACAATCTGCGCAGATGGGAGTACAATTGCACCAGCAGTGATCTTCAAATGAAAAGCATATCAATCAAAGTGGAACAGGAACAATCCACTCAAAGCATCGTGAGTCCAACTCATGTGTTGTCTCGTACCTTATATAACATTGTTCCTCATAGTATTGGTTATTTGAAGAAGGGCTGGACTGACGGTGAGATTGGTGCACTCTGGATCAAGCATTTGATGAGCAGACACACAACAAAGCTAATGATCATACTCGCCTACTTCTTGTTGATGGGCATAATTCTCACTACACTCGTGCATTCCTGGAGTATGCTCGACAGCACCGAATTCACATCCTCTGCTATCCTGCACACAGTATTCACATCTATCAGGGCCTGGATGTTGCAGTGTTCGGTGTCCTTACACAGTATTGGTCAGAAGAACGTGACAAATGGGAGCACGAGAACGGAGAGAAAGTGACAAAGAGCAACTTCCTTGTGATCTATGGTGCTGCCCATGTTCGTGCACTCACACCAGAAACAATTAGATCTGCATTCCGAAAAACCAGTGTATGGCCTTTCAATCCTAAAGTTGTCACAGACGAAATGTTGGCTCCTGCTCGTGAATCATCTAAACAGGGACACCTCCCAATCACTCCCGCATCACCCAGTTCAAGCCATTTTACAGTTGTTTAAAGACCTGCAACCAAGGGCAGACACTCGTAATTGTGGTATGGAACTTGGTACAATTGCTGAAGAAGATAGTAGTAGTAATGACGAGACAACTCCAGGTAATTCTCACTGTTCAAAGATCAGATCAATAACTTTTCAATCAGCAGATGAGAACACTTACGATAACAATAATCCTTCTCAGATTGATGGTAGAACCATCCACAACATCTTCGCACGACTTGAAGAAACATCTGCACGATTCCTCATATCATCATCTCCCATCAAATCAAGTACAAGGTTGCCTACCATGCCACTAGCAATAATCTCACCCATCAAACACGCACTGAAATCAAGGTTGCACTGCAACATGTCCTTGAAGTCAACAAGGGAGAAAAAGCTCGAAGAGGAAGTGAAAAATCTCACCAAGCAGGTCACAATGCTCAAAGAGCATGTAAGCGCCCTTCAAGCAACTGTAATCCTCCAGGGACGCTACTGTGATCGAGTTCGTAATCATCTCGAGACGCAAGAGAAGAAAGGCTGTAGGGACAGTGACAATATTAAGTTAAACGGAGATGGTATGCCAAGGCTACTTACCAGTGACGAGGTCTTCGAGCAAGTCCTGCAATACCAGGAGCATCAGCAGGCCAAAGCAGCTGAGAAGGAAACAAGGAAAGCAGCACGGGAGGCACGAACACATGAGATGGAGGTGTGGATGCAAGAGGATGAGGCGAGAAAAAGCTGAAACAAGGCCAAGACTGAGCAGTGGAAGGTTGCTGTCAAAGAGTAGGAGGCTGAGTGAGTGCTTGCAAAGCAAGAGAGACAAAAACTGCAGTGGAAGAAGCCTGTTCGTAGATCAATTGAGAAGCCTTGCCCTAAGCTGAAGAATCCAAGGAAAATTGGTGGAAATATTGACGAGGAGGATGGGCAAGATCAAGGAGAGTATATTGACATTCATGAAGGGTCGATTGGCAATGACAGCGAGTGCGAGGATGATGATGAATAGGACAAACAGCGAAATGTGACGTGTGTGACATGTTGTAACAGGGTTAGTCACACTGCTGTACAAATGAGTCAGGAATGGGAGAAAATGGCTTGCTCAACTGTGCAAAGTGCCGCCAACTGTACAGGGCTAAAAATGCTGTAAAAACTTGGTATAAGGCAGATCAAAACCTATTCTGTCAGAGGTACCAGACCATTTTCTCTATATTGAAGATTTTATAATTTTACACTCGTTTCTTCATTTTCCTGTCCAAAGGAGCGGTTGATCACTGTAACGATGAATATTTTCCAATTGCGGGCACAATGAAATTTTTCGCAAGATAAAATGAATAGGTAAAACGTGAACTTTTAGCACGGGAAAAATGATGTGGGCACTCATCGGGCACTCATAGGGCACTCGTTGGGCGTTCATTGGGCAATTGGGGCAATCGTTGGTATTCACATTGGGTATGTAGCGTACAAGGGACTACAGGGAGTCTGAGAGCAGTGAGAGATATGATGTCTATCGAGATTTATCGGAATCTGCGTTCCTTTACAAGGCATACCTGATCGAATCGCAAAGTGAAGCTAGTCCTAGCAGTAATTGCAATCTCAACAGTATTCTTCTTCATGTTGCACTTTGCGATAGTTAGGACCTCACCGCGAGAATCACCATCCAGAATGAGACACTTTTGGTTTTTTTTGCGTGGCAGAGCTGGACTTAAATCACTGACATCAATATGGTAGTGTTGAAGCGCAGCTCCAGCACCATTGGATGTGCAAAACACTGCGATGCAGCCATCAGGTGCGGGTCCATTGTCACCACAGAACGGGTCGGGACACGCTGTGAATACAAAGTGATTATGCAGCCTGCCTCCCATGAAACTTGGTGATACTTTAAGCACCACGTGATATTGAGTCAACTTCAATGCAAACTCCTTGTTGATCAACCAAGATAAGGGGCCTGTAATGAAATAAGCCAAATGTTAAGGAGTTTACGTTGGAGACTTACTGTCGTTTCGCTGCTTCTCCTTTCTATCTGCAATGGTGTCCTCGATATCCTCTGCATTGTTAGCAACCCAGGGGTCGTATGCCTTGACGTCAGAAAGGCTATCCGTCGGATCACGATTGTTGTGACTAGACCAGTTGGACCACTCACTGGAGCTGGGATCCATATTGAAACTGGATGGGACTACGGGGTCAGGTGGTGGGGTCTTGCTTTGACATTGGGGCGTTAGGTATGATTTCCTCTGCATGTCGCAGAAGGAGATCATGTCTAGTCCTTCGAGTATTGACCCGTTTAACCTCATGCTGTACCTTAAACAGTCGTGAATAAAAATGAAAAAGACAGTATGCTCTGTGGTCACCTAGTAGCAACGTCCTCGTGTTTGACTGTGGTGTGCGCTTGCCCATGCACAGCAATGGAGCAAGTCTCCTGACTGAGTTGGTATAGCATGGCTTGATAACCCTTCCGTGCACCTCTGATAATGAAAACTTCTTTCCCGATGACATCGCGAAACAAATCCGGGTTCGAATTGGATACTTTCATGACGAATCCAATAGGAACGTCCACCTGTCATAACTCAGACACGGTCAATTCGAGGAAAATAGTACTTACGAGTGCGCAATCACCCTCAGATATCAGGGTCAGGCACATGTTTGGAAAGTCCACGGTTTGCACGACTCCTTTTGTCTGGAACTCTGGCCCACGGGTGACAATCACAACATCTCCGGGCCCAACATTGTAACCCCTTTCCTTAGTAAACTGGAGAGTCTTGAAGGGGCGGATGCGCTGTACGAATGCCACGGGGACATTGATGAGCTGGTCCTGGATGATGCCCCCAGTCCGAACCCACAGCGTAGTTTCTCCTATATGAAACCACATTACAATCCCACATCGTCCCATGTACTCTCCCGCACACACTTCTATGTCGTCACTGATTTGAAGAGATTTGAGCTTGGGGAGAGGGTCGAAATCTGGCTGCGTTGGCAGCCGGGATTGAAGCACGTGAGTTAGAGGACGACGATCTAAGTAGTACTTAGATACTTCCACCTATGTAATGTCAGACAGGGTTATAGGATGTTATATTCACCCATACCTCTTCATTGGTGGCCTCTTGACACACGTGAAACAAGTCCTCAGACTTTTTGATGATGTACCCTTCTAAACCTGTGTAAGCGCCCGCTACAACTTGAACCGTGTTGCCGACCCAAAAGACATGTTCAATGTCCTGGAGTCGGAATTCCAGTTCTTGTCGATGTCCATCAAGGGTGAACTCTAAGCGTGCAGAGCCAGACACATGGTCTGTCGAGACGACCATACCCATTTTTGAACGGATTTCTCCTGTGATAGGCCTGGCCGAATCTCCGACACGCAAGAATTGCAGTGAAAAGGCCACCAGAGTTTTCTTGAAGAAAGGTACATCCCACCCGGATTGCAGATGTAGTCAAATATCGTTAGCATGAGGGGAGGCGACTAGCTCCAGGCTGTCACGGCGAAAGTTTTTCGATAAAAGCCCCATGTAGTACCGCTCTCCTTTGTAGGACCATCCTACAACTCTATCGTCCTGAAGGATGTCGGACACTGTCTTGTTATTCGGCAAGCGAGCTCGGTCAAGAAGTGCCACAGATCTCTTAGGCATGTCATAGGGAAAGTCACGTGGGGGAATTAATACTGTAACAAATTCATTTGATTGTTTAGAATCGAAGACATAACTGATGTCGCCCTTATACTTCCCCTGAGTGATTTTCACCCACCCTGGGTTTGGGAGTGTGAAGTGTGAACGCCCGACTGCTGCTTGTTCTTCTTCCGAAATGCGAATATAATCTTTCACGGAGGAAGAGAGTAGATCAAGCAACGTCGCAATCGTTCTAGGGCTATCTGAGATAGCATAAATCTGGCTTGGTATCCAAGGTGATACGGTAACCACAAATTTCTTGCTCCTTAGATGTTCAGCGACACGTTGCGTGGCAGATCCTGCGATGCATTCAGTGTCATGCCAGGTCATTAAAATATACACTCACTGTGAACATGGAGAAGGTACATCCTGCTTTGGACCGCGCCAGAGGACGAGGCTGCTCTAGGATACGTGTCTGGTGCATTCCCTTCGTACCTGTCAAAGATGCGATCGATTGCTACGGATAACTTATCCTTGGCCGATAAAGTTGCTGGCAAGCGTGCAACGTTCAACAACCCCATAGAAGAGCCATCATCGCCCTCCAACTGGAAGTTTTCCTCTTCTTCCTCCTCCTCCTCCTCCTCCTCCTCCTCCTCCTCCTCCTCCTCTTCCTCATCATCAGATGCTTCATCGTCGATAAAGGGATTTTTTGGCTGCATTCATTATTTAATATAAATGTTGCGGACAAAATGAATGCATTTCTTACTCTTCGGACGCGTGCGTTTTTCAAGCGACCGGCTGCCTTTGGGGCAGACATGGATGTGGCAAAATCTTTGCGCCGAGTCCCGATTGTCGATGGACCAGAGGCGCACTGGGGCACATATCTGGCCTTCAAGGCAAGAAGATTTGCTAAGGCGAGGCTGTCATCTCCATCACCGGAGAACAACACATCACAAGCTTTTTTCCAATCGTCAGCATTGTATCGATCGCCCAAGTGCGAAGTAATGGCCGCCTCCATCTGAGGGTAGGTCATATCTGTGGTGAGATACTGTTCCAGGATGCACCATGCGCCGTGATCTGCCAGCGGTGATGGCGCTCTCATCCCTGTGTTATCCGCATGAGAGAAAATACAGATGGCATGATACAACTCACCTTCATGGTTCCTGACGTGTTTCGGGATAGGTTCATCACCATGAGACTCGGATGCCGTGCGCTTGGACATCCTGCAGTTGACATCAATTAATTGAACATACATAGTTTTGTTGTAACGAGATGCTCACAGTGCACTATTCTTTCTATATATTCAATATTCTAAAGACTATGATTATCTATCTATCAACGTATTGAGGTAGTGGTGATGGAAAGGAGAGAAATTAATGCGCAGGAATCATATTTATAGTGAATGACTAATTTGGAGGCGCTTAGCAAATACAGACAGACAAAAATGTCATTGTGGAGACAGTATTGTGGACCTTCGATGTTTTGTACTAAGCTAAGACCTACGACCTAGAACAAAAGTCCTGCCTGCCCACATAAGTATACCCGTCATATACACGACAACAATAATTTAAAAGTTATGAATTCCACCATTCTATACATGTACTACCTTGGGTTCGAAAAGGGAATTTCTGTCAAAAGGATGCACTAGATATACAGAACGACTGCGGGTTCAAACCCAGCCGACCACAGCCGGCTGTGAGAATTCCGGCTGAGATTGAATCTCATGGTCATTCTGTATATCAACCCGTGTGTTTCTAATATGTTTCCTCTTTCCGACTTCTATCTCATTGTGCTTCGTCTGACTGACTGGGGGTACTTGACTTGGACTTAAATACTTTGTGCTTGCTTAGGTGTTCTATTATTTAGAGGTTGACTTCGCATGTAGTAGTCAATAAGCTTGACTTTGAGCAGCAATCACATGTAATGTCAATAACAAGGGCTGGCGGGCACTACAAGACCTATGACTGTAGATCTGTGTCATATCGCAGGTAACATTACTGATGTGAATCGTCGTGCCATGAATCACTTGCGTGTACGTTCTTTCATCATCGTATCTAGACTAGAACTAATTTCCGAGAAGAATCACAGCGTGCATGTCCTCATTATGCTTCTCACTGCCTAATATGATGGACTTCACTCGTCTGTCATGTTTTCTATTCTCCGCCGAGCTTCGCGCCCTCTCAAGGATCTTGCCCTTTCTCTGATCCTCGATGTATTTCTCTAGTAAGACATGAGCATCTGTCAGGTCCTGCGGTCGATCCCCAAACTTTGAGTATTTTTGCCAGGCATTTCCCAGTGATGCCAATGAGGATGTATTGTGCAGCTCGAGGAGCTGCAGCATAGTGGGTCAGCTTGTTGTGTGTGGTATAACGATGCATACTAACATATGCTATCAGTGCCATTGCGATAGCTAGCTGGGCTATTCCCCGCACGAAGTTTTTCAGCGCTGATAGAGGACGGTCTGCTGACTTTGCAGTACTGTCATGTTTACGACACCAGATGGAGATGGCTGGCTCTGTGTCATTCATAGATGTTGCCCCGAATATTAGGCTGTGGTGTGTACCATCATATGTCTGAAGTTGTCTGCCTGTCAGATCAATCTTTTATTATTTCATGTAAATAGCGCACCGTCACCGTTTGTACTCGACCCTTGTCGGCATGTTGCAAGACTTGTTTTAGTGTTCCTTCATTTTTGTCAAAAACATAAATAACTCCTGTGTTGCTACCCCCGACTACGAGGGTAGCCTTCCCCCCAAAAGCAACCTGCTTCGGGAATGTCTTGACTGGGTTGGTATCATAGGTACGGATACACACTGCGTCATCCAGGCAATGTAAGCTGAATCCATTCATGACATTGTCCATCAGGAACAGCGTTTGAGCTGCGTCCACAGAAGCATGCCCGCTATAGTGATGTGGTAAGTGATAGCCAACGATTTGATGTAAATATATTGCTCACATCAATGGCCCAGCGTTGTTTGTAGCGATGATGCCACCATCTGTGCCCCTAAGTGTATGTCTAGAATGGGATATTAGATTTATTGTAGACAGGTATAATCACCCACATATCACCGTCATACATGCCAAAAACTAATATGTCTCTACTTGCAGCACGGTTGAAATTTATGGTATGCGGGATGGTAGTAGCGAGTTCGATGCTGAAAATCGGTATCAACGGTCCTTTGAAGTCAAACACCCAAACTTGAACGCGTCTGTCGCGGGTCCCACTCGCAATACGAGTGTCGTCCCCGGTATGGTCGTATGTAAGACACATGATCTCCTTACCCGTTCCGATCCTCCTTGACACTTTCACATTGAAGTCCTGCAAACCTTCTCCCTGTTGTTGCCAAATCCCTATGAAACTAAGCCCTGTGCCGTAACATAACATTTCGCGCATCACTTCATGGCAGGTAATCCAGCATGCGCAAGTCACCGGATCGCCTGGATTTCGAATGGCTGGGGTTTGAGGTGGAATTGGGAGCTGAACTCGCCTCTTAAGGTCCCAAATCCTCATTCCGTCACAGCCTGGTGCTTAATGAGTTAAGTCAAGTTGTATTTCATCATGTCAGACTCACCCCCGCTTGCTAATGTACTGCCATTGCGAGAGACCGCTAAACAATTAATGGTGTTCTTGTGCCCAACAAGGCACCCTTCGAGGCGATAATCGTTGGAATGATTGGTAGGGAGTAAAAACATTGGGAGCGTCAATGTAAGTCCATCGATGTCTTGCAAGTCTTTAATATTGATTGACTGACACAATAAGGTCCATAAAAACTGCACGACAACCAATAACGACATCCTGCCTAACAATGTTATCCTGTGGGCGTCCGGTCTATACCCGGCCTACACCCCTCGCATAAAAGTGTCTTCTTGCTCAAGTTGGGTATCAGGTCAGTCATGCTTTCGTCCTCCATGCCTGTAGCTCCTTTTTATGAGTCTGAAGGCCCTTTCCAGGCTCTCCCGTTATTGATGTATCACACAGAAATGTTTTGTCCAGTGACAACATTAATCTCTATATCTTGGCAAGAAGAGATTCTATTCTTCCCTCGTAAACCCAAACTCACAGGGCGGACTCTAACTCCTTCGCGCGTGTTCACTACCACGTCTCGCGCGGTGACACCTATCCCTTCGAGCCCATTTATTTCCAAAGTCACCAAGGCTGTCTCATTTTCGGCAGAGCAGATCAGCCAGCTGTCAATGGGTTCTTCCTTGTCATCCATAGCTCCCTATGAATACAAAATCGCCAAACCAGATGGTGAGGCAGGACATCCTGGCCGTGGTGGATACAACCTTGAAAAGGCCCTCAAGTGGGATGCTGGCCGCTTCAAGGCATTTAAGGTGAGACCTCATTCAATTAATGAGGTCCCCTTGAAATTGATGACATTAGGAGTGTACTCACACTTCAATCCAAAAAAATTGCGACACGAGCAAGAGCAAGATATGTTACAGACATCTGTAACACCTACAGGAGCCCCAGCTCTGCCTATGCCTGCCCCCACTCTGCTAGACTCCCCGCGCGGCGGTGCGCTGCCTGCGCCTAGAAAGACAGCGGTCTGGACCGCTATGACCCTGCCCCTGGCGCTATGACCCCGCCCCTGGCCTAGACGGCCTTGTGCCTGATCCATGGAGGCTGTACGCCTCATGGTCACCCTAGATCAGCACATGTTGATTGTTGCCGCCTCATGAAGATCTGGAGCGCTCTTGGCACTTCCTGTACCTATGCGCAGCTGCCCTTGGCGCAGCATGCTTGATCAGAGGTTAAGCCTCATGTACCTTATCTGACCTCATGTCTTGTTATCATAGATCATAGATATACTATTGATTACAGACTGAGCTAGAATACTTGTAGTACTTCCCTATAAGTAGACAGGATTATTGTACTTAGACTTTACTTTAATCTACTAGGTTCATCCCAGAACTTGCTCATCTAAGCCTACCAGCTTCCTTGTGTGAGACCGCACTTCTAAGTCACCCCCATACGACTTAGCACATATTTACTAGCCCTGTATCTCGACGAGCGCCGTCTTACCGAGATCACCGGAGGAACCCTTGACGTTCCGTCAAGCCGAGAACCACCCTCAGCTTCAGTAGGCTCACTCGAGCCATCGCTGAGAAGACCTATCCTAGTTCACACACGCCGACCGACGGTCAGCGTAACAAGATATCTCAAACTCCTGCCATGATAATTGCAGTTCAGACAGAGGTACATCTAGAACTTTTTACATCTGTTTGATACTAACTTTGTTTGCATTTGAGGTCCTCTCTAACTTTTCAGAACTCAACGACTATGATGATTGTTGGCTGATTGGAGATGTAATTCAGATGCAGCTGAAAAACATGTCTGTGAAGCAGCGACAAAAGCATACAAATACAAAATAGCAGTACACATAACAACAATAACAACGAACGCATGATGTAGCTTGTTTAGTGATAATCAATTCAAATCGGTTGCAATCGAAGAATTGGCTGCTTAATGAATTACTACAACTTGTAATATGACTCAAAGGTGTTAGATTGTCTTGTCTTATCATACAGTGATAATTATAACAATCATAATTTGTTCTAGTTGTATTCGGTTACCGCAATGCGGCTACATTAGGTGAGCTTTCTCCAGATAAAATGTGTGCCACTGAATGATTTGAATTGCAAGATGTCTCGCCTGATGTCCTATTTCTTTATGGATGATGCAAACGATGACCCGGTCACCCCAGGTGTAGAGTCTTACCCTCTCAACGAGTTTCATCCAGCAGCGACCATGCATATGTATCCCCCTGGGCCAGTTACCCCGGCTAGTTTAAATTATCGCTCATCAGCAGCATCGCCATCGCCCGCTACATCAGTAGGCGAAGAGTTCGCGATGGAATTATTGGATGATCCCTGGGAGCCTGCTCATAAGGAGAGTGATGATGATGACCAGCAGCCCTGGGAGCCTGCTTGTAAGGAGAGAGATGACGATGACCAGCGGCTCTGTGAGCCTGCTTGTAGGAAGAGAGATGACAATGACCAGTGGGTGGGTCATCAAATACTTCTTAGCTTTTCTCAACTAACAAATATTCAGCCTAATAAAATATTCCTTAAAGAGGTTGATCAGTCGTTCAGACTGCGGGATGATGTTCGCAAGTTACAGTTCTCCATGCACGATCTTTTGCTCCGAAAGCGGCAAATTCAGGTACCCCCTAAACATCTCCTGTGTTCTTACTGACTAGCTTTCAGGTCAATGCCAACTCGCGAGAATCAGATTTGCGATCTGTCATCTCGCAGTATCGAGAACACCAGGAATTCCTTGAGCATAGCAAGGCCAATGCTCTCACAATACTAAATGAAAATCATCAGAAAGAACTTGCCGAGTCCCAGGTAGGGTTCTGTTCCTGTGATATCCATGATGTTGACATCCTGACTTTCTGTGGCAGAATTAGATGGCGTTGGGTCTACATAAAGCACCACAGGAGGCGCGCACAGATATGCTATTAGCTGAAAAAGACGCTTTATTTCAGTCTGAGGCCAGAGTAGCTAAAGAGAAGTTGTTGGCCGAGAAAGAAACCGAGTTAGCCCGCCTCTCTGCCGAGTATAGCAGCAAGATAGCTTCATTGAATGTGCGTATCGACATATTCGTGTGGAGAGCTTTTGTGATATGTTTATAGAGCCAAATGCGACAAGCAAACATCACAAAGTCCCCCTCCTCCCCCACTTCATGGCGCCATCTTGTAGGCAAAAAACCTGTCGCCACATGCACGAATATTGTCGGGTTTTCGATAGTGAGTTCATATCTGTAATTTCTGTTTAATGTCTAACTACTCATACCTCAGATTCCTGATGCGAATTCAGATTCTGATGGAGACAAGGGATCTGCGCCCCCCCTGACTTCGCTATTAGCCGATATTCCGATTCAGAATGCTACCATTGGCATGCTCGTTGAGGCGCTCGCAAAGGTTCTGATTCCATCGCAGACAACATCTCCAAGAGCAGCTCGATCGAAACACAATTCCCATGAGCCCCCTACCGAGAACTTCACTGATGTCCAGCGCCGAAATAATAAAGTATGTCATTTCCTGACAAAGTGACATGGCTAATAAAATGCCAGGCCAATGTTCGGGAGCTATTTTACACGGTATTCAATCTTGCGAAAGATGATGAGTATATGCTTCATGTCACTGCATTGTGCGAAGCCATATCGTCTTTTACGTGTGGACTAGGCATGGGCCCTGACCCTCTCGAATTGCACTGGGATATGACAACCACACACAAATCTCAATGGAACCAAAAAGTAATCGATATTCTCTGTTCCCAGTATACTTGCATGTTTGAGAAGAACCAATCAGTCTCAAGATCTCGTCAATCCATCATAGATGATATCACAAAGAAGTTTCATCAATGTCACAATTCCTGGAGAAAAGCCCAGCCTCGTATGCTCAGCGATGGCGCTTGTGAAACTATGCAAGAAGTAGGAGATCGACTCGTGGATCAGACCAATGAGCGATTGCGGTGTAGGTGAGGAATGTAGAATGCTAAGAAGTGGGGTGGTATGAATATACTCAGATGGTGCTCTGTGCGCGAATCTAATGTCAGCCCAAGGGGATTGCTACTGAGAAGGTTCCTCTATATATAATAGTGGAGGGAAACACTGAACCGGGCTGTCGGATAAGCCTGGTGAGGCGCGCGACGATGAGCGAAGCACGATGAGCGGAAGTGCTATGAAGCGCTACTGAGCGACGAGTGCGATGGCGCGCGCTGAGTGTGAGCGAAGCACGCGTGCGGGTGGTGGAGCACAGCGACTCTTAAGTGAGTCAGGAGACAAGTAAGACAATGTTTGTATGTATGAGTATGAGAACTGGCGCTCGTGTCGGCTTTTTGTGCTTAGTATCGGTCGGCGAATACGACGGGGATTTTAGACTTAGCGTCCAATGTTTGTGCGGGCAGAAAGATGATCCCCATTTTACATAAAGACAAGGTATATATATATTCTAAGTAGCGTTAAGCGCTGTCAAGCGCTAAAGCGAGCCGGAAAGTGAAGCGAGTATGTGATGCTATGTAATAAGGGTCCGTGATGAAACATACAGAATATTATGCGCAAGCACCGGAGATATGTCAGAATACATGAGAATAAGATAGGAATACGCACCGACGAACCGAACGGACATGGAATGGATGGACGGAGGATGAGCGACGGAACCGAAGGTGCGTGCGCCGACACATGACCGAAGCGCCTGTGCGCGCGAGCGGCCGTCGGAGCGCCAGTGCGCAGAAATGAGATACGGGTCGCGCTGTGTTTGGGAGGTGATAAGGACATTGGAGAATTGGACCTCTACGAGGCCACAGAGATGTTAGTCTCTACAGCAGGTCACTAGGGTCTTCACTCGCAGGGCGACAGTTAGTCATCTTTCTATTACATGCCTTGAAGAATGCTAAGTTGCTTTCCAGAAGTTCGAAACTCGTAAGAAAGTCACATCGGTTCTCCTAAGTGACAGGATAGCCACTGGAAAGGACGACCAGGCGGTATGGGCATATCTACAATCTCTTGTGGAGACGCTCGGCAAAGATGGCATGAGCTCTGATGAGAGTGAGCACAAAGATGGTGAAGTTCAGGTATTTCGGCTGAAGAAGATGTCGTGGAGGGCAGACATCAACCACGATATGCATATCATTGATCAACAACAGTTGGTGGGTGCTGCTGCGAACTTCACTCCTTATGGAAGCAAACCCGCAAAGCGTTTTCGCAACGCGATCCGGGAGTCTTCTCACCCAGCAGTTGAAGGCTTACCAAGGGCGTTATACAATTCATCATGGCTGAATGACCAACCTCCTTCGTTCACAGTATCTGACAAGAAACTCCAGAGGATGGAAATTATCGTTTCCCCCCAGTGATATGAAATACGTGATGTGCCTTAGCCTTAGCCTGGATTTGTTTGATTTGTTTGACGTGTTGTACTGATAGGTTGTATCGTGTTGTAATACCTGCTCTTGTATGTGCCTTCTTTTATTCCCTGTATTCTCCCACACTGTCCTGCTATGTAACAACATTATCTGCATGGTATTTCTTATGCTCACTGAGTCTCATTCCACGGGCAGCTCGGTCCATGATTATGACAAGCGGGTGCTGATGCGATCAGCGGAGTTTTATTTTGTAGTCATCAGGCGCGTCCTTTCATCTTTCTGATTTGAATGTTAAGAAGGATACATGTTGAATATGGAGGTAATGATATGTAACTAATAAAGGGTAGCCTGATTGTGCACCCTTGCTCGGCATCATAATCCGCGAGGCACCGTCACTACTCATTTCTCATTTCTGGCTGATAGGTATCCTCAGCTATACATTTGTGTAAAATCTAGTACGTCCTTATCCTCGGATGTCAATTTGTCAATGTCTCACTCTGTTGGATATCCTCCTGGCATTCCAGCAAGGGTGCTTACTGTATGATGCATGCATTAGACCGTCACATGTGTCAGGTTCATGAACTCACCTCTCCCACAAATTAACAGAGGTTTTAGTTTCGCACTTGGAACTGTTTCGAGGGAAAATAATCCGTGTTTCATGGTGTTCCAAATGTGTTGTGCTACAGGTGAGATGACATTGTCGTTGGTGCAACACTTAATGAACATGATCAATATAGACTGTGAAACAAATTCACCGCCGTACGTCTTGTCTGTCGTTTGCTTTCGGGTTCTCTGCACCCTGGGAGTGATTCTTCGACATAATGTCGTCAACTTCACACATATTACAGTGACCTATCTCCGTATAATACAAGGGAACGGACGTGCATAATATCCCATATGATACGGGCCAGCGGACCATGGGCCCATGATAAAAATATCCTCGACTGTGACGGATGGGCCGGGAGGCAAATTATTCCCGATGGAGGTGGGTGGGCCCATGCAGGGAATATATAGAGTAGATGAGTGGGCCGATGTACATGAATATTAGGTAGACGGGTGGGCCAAGGTAGTTGGATGTTATGCAGATGGGTGTATTAAGGTAGATGTGTATGAGATAGATGGGTAGGTACTTGTTATCACATTCACGGGTGGGCCCAGACACATATTAAATTAGACGGGTGGGCCGAGGGTATTATAAAATATTGTATTAGACGGGTGGGCCCAGACACATATTAATTAGACGGGTGGGCCGAGGGTGGTATAAAATATAGATGGGTGGGCCCATGTGTATCATAATTGTAGACATGATGGAGCTGAGGTAGTTGTACATCAACCAAATCAGAGGAGGTAATAGATCAAAGTTACCAAGTTCCCGGAGCAGCAGGTGATCTCCTGACATGGCCTTTGATGGTGCACAGGTTGTCTTGCAGAATGTGGAATCCGGGGTGCGAAGCTTGTGTTGCCCTATGAGAAGCCAAGTTCCGACCACCAGAATTTGAGTCAACTGTACCGAGTTCCGAGTTCCGGGACCCGGAACTCAACACATAATTTAGTTAATACTTTCCGTGTTAAATGGCCAACCGAAGTTGAGATGTTTCTGAAGAGAGCAGCAGGTGCTCTCTTGACATGGCCTTTGATGGTGCGTAGGTTGTCTTGCAGAATGTGGAATCCGGGGTGCGAAGCTTGTGTTGCCCTATGAGAAGCCAAGTTCCGACCACCAAAATGTGAGTCAACCGTACTCAGAGGAGGTAATAAATCAAAGTTACCGAGTTCCTGGAGCAGCAGGTGATCTCCTGACATGGCGGTGCGAAGCTTGTGTTGCCCTACGAGACGCCAAGTTCCGACCACCCAAATTTGGGTCAACCGTACCGACTTCCGAGTTCCGGGACCCTGGGAGTCGACAAATGAATATCTGATGACCAGCACACTTCCAATCAGGTAGTATTTCATTGAGCAATGGATAATAATACATCTTTGACAGCCAAAATTATCCCAGGCTCCCTTATCTGATCCTCTCTATCTCCACCCCCTTTAACACCAAAGTCCGGACATCCAGCATTCAGCAGTCTGATTTCCCAAGATTAACATCCAGCATGAACGGTTCTTCCCCTTCCACTCCTGATAGCATAAACATCTGGCGCACTTGGGCCCTGACTGTGACTTATGAAGCAGGGGAATATACCGAACAGAAATTCAAGGCAGAGAAGACTGGAGGAGGCCCAGTCATACCTTCCCCCAACCTAGACACTGATCTGGTGATGGTGTGCATCGCTTGGCTGATGTACTCATAAAGGCATATAAAAATCCCAGTGGGTCTTCTTGCAGATTCGGAAAATTCGTTTTATCATTCAAATTCCTGCATGACAGTTCAGATGCAGATGGATATTGCAAGATATAGCAAATTGATCTCCCCGAAGGACACCGGGCATAATGAACAAAGAGAGGCGAGGTTGCTTGAGAGGTGTCCTCCTGGCCATGAAGGCAAAAGGTTGGTCGACGAACCTGCCACAATTCTCGATGCATCCGGTGCCATCATCGCATGGTACCTCCCAGACGCCCTGACCGACACCACCCAGGTGTGTAATATACATTGTTACTCAATGGATATTGAATATCAAATGGAACCTACAGAAGGAAATCAGGGAGGCCACCGATTTGCTCGCTCCAAGCCTCGAAAAAAGTGTAAGGGCTGATGGCATTTGGCGAACTAATCAAAAGTGGTTCAAACGGGGCTCGGACGATGTTGGCGCAACTCCCGGATGTATCAATTTATCTCCGGCATGGTTTCAACAGGGACACGAGGTAGGATCCCATGAGATGGTGATTCCGGCAGTCATACTCACCAATCCCAAAGACTATGTCCGATCCGGAGGTATCTGCATCATTGAAGGGACCTTCCTGCGAGAATATCCTGAAAGCCATTGCAAGGCCAGCAGCCATCGCGTCCGCGGCACTCAGGGTCATGCATCCTGAGCAGTACTGGGCAGGGTTGCGAACCTTGTCCAACCTCGGACATATAGCAGTAAGCAAGGATCTGCCACAGATGCCGGAGGCCCTGCAGTACTGGGCATCCGTGTTTAACACCCTCTCTATCATTTCCAATCGGGAAACCCCCAATCATCGAGACCATTTGTCTATTGCTGAATGCTTCGACATTCTCACCACCGTGGGGAACTATTCTGATGCTCGGATGACAATGCCAAGCCTTCAGCTGGAGTTCAAGTACAATTCCGGCTGTATGATTGCGTTTTCCGGAAGGATTGTGAGACATGGAGTTTATGATGTGGAAGGGGATCGGATTGCTTGGGCATGGTATATGAGGGATTCTGTTCACATTTACGCTGGTGTTCCATCATGTGGATGGGCTAGTGTGGATGGTCCATACAGCGTGTGAAAGATCAAACAAAGAGCAAGCATTGTGACCTATATACATTCCAACAAATGAATACCATGTACCAATAGTTATCCGGACCTCAATACTCAATTTTGAGCATTTGCGAAGTGATATATGGGACTGAATAATTTGGATGCCAGCCTCGGTATTCGATAATTGGAACTCGGGACTTGACATATGGGAGTCCCGAGTGCCGGGGTACTGAGTCCCGAAACCCGGAACTCCTCACTTGATATTTGAGACTGGGAGAAGATGTATAAATATGCTCGAATTAACATTTGTAATTGCCGTACACATTTGACAGAACCCTGAACCACGACATTGTGGACTCGGGACTCGACACTGTTCTGAATACCGAGTCCCGGAAGCCCAGGTCCCGAGTCCCAAATTTCGGAGTTCGGGGTTTGGCGACCCAGAGCTCGGCAACTGTGTTGGGTGTCAGGGTATCGGGAGCATTGGAGATCGCATGTGTCAGTATTTTGAGTTTCATGGTTCATGTTTGCTGATTATGGAATCGGGTGTCAGGGACTCGGTATTCAGAAGTGTCGAGTCCCAAGTCACGAGCTCCGAGTCCCGAGTCCCGAAACAGTCCCGAGTCCCGCACAATGGGTTTCGGGACTCGGGACTCAGAGCTCGTGACTTGGGACTCGACACTTCTGAATACCGAGTCCCTGACACCCGATTCCATAATCAGCAAACATGAACCATGAAACTCAAAATACTGACACATGCGATCTCCAATGCTCCCGATACCCTGACACCCAACACAGTTGCCGAGCTCTGGGTCGCCGAACCCCGAACTCCAAAATTCGGGACTCGGGACCCGGGCTTCTGGGACTCGGGACTCGGAGCTCGTGACCTGGGACTCCACACTGTTCTGAATACCGAGTCCCTGATGCCCGATTCCATAATCACCAAACATGAACCATGAAACGCAAAATACTGACAAATGCGATTTCCAATGCTCCCGATACCCTGACACCCAACACAGTTGCCGAGCTCCGGGTCGCCAAACCCCGAACTCCGAAATTCGGGACTCGGGACCCGGGCTTCCGGGACTCGGATGCGTGATTTTTGAATGCATAGAATATTTTACATCTTGTATACAATGAAGACTGAATGGGACTACACTCCTTTGCCTTTCCTCAATTTCTCTAACATGTCAGTGTACATCTTCACCTCTGCCATCTTGGCTTTGATGCCATGATCTTGCTCCTCCATCAATGCTTCCATGTGTTCTTTAATCCACCTCAGTCCCATAAGTGGTGGAGTCGAAGTGTTTTTCAACTTCTCTGGAAGAACCAAAGCATCATCCTCAACATTAAGCTAGAACAGATAAGTCATCAATCAAGGCAATTCAGCTAACATCTTACCGCCCAATACTGGTAGTGAGAGACGCAGGAAGCCATTATTTCATCCCACTGCCATGGTTGATCCGGGATTGTGGTGTTTCCCATCCACCATGGACATGTATATTTGAACACAATCCGGGACGGATGTCCTGCAATTGCCTCATCATCAAATGCAAGGAGGTGGAATGAAAAGATGTCGTCCGGAACTGTGTTCCAGGTTAGCATGGGATACAACTTAAGGATATAAGCGACAGGGACCGGAAGAACCGACACGATATTCTGTGAAGCGGAGTACTGCAGGAGTGGTGTGACAAAAGTCTGCTCAAATTCTTAGCATTGACCAACAAAGTCATCAGGGCAGTGGTAACATACATTCATCTCCCATTGCAGCCCGGCTTTAAAATACTTGATCCGGTCAGAAGATAGACCATTGTTGGCAGCTTCCGTCCGATATTGAGAGATGCATGCACGGACCCGCGATCCAGCCATTGCCAATGTGCAGGAAATAGTTGCAAGGCTCAGCTTCAGGGGTCGGTAATGGCTTCCGGCATTCAGAGTGCCAGAAGTGGATGCAGGAGTTGCAGGCATGGCTAATACAGGACTATGGCGCTGGCAATGCAAGTGAAAGATGGTGAAGATGTGAAGATAAGAATCACTGATGGATGGATACGAAATTCAAACTCCGACATGGGCTGACCCGGACAATTCCCGGGCCTCAATTATGTATGTGGAAAAAGGGACTTCATGAGAAAACAATGTTCATTCATCTCCAGCCTCTATCAACACATTTTGTAGGTCTTGAAAAGCTGCCTGCGCATCCTGTGCGAGCAATGAATACATTTGGGATTGCCTTCCGGCGTAGCATCCGTGACCCGGAAGGCGTTTCTCCAATGATTCCTGCATGTGGTCGCCCCATTGGGTTGCTTTCCACAAAAAGAAGTTACATGTCCAATCCATCTCCAATTTGACCAATATCATTTCTTCCCTCCATCGATCTCATAGTGCCTTTGCCCTGAGCCAATGGACTCGGTAAACTTGGCATGGGTCCAGTCAGGTAACCGCGGGATATGACATGCAAGCAGGAACTCACATTCCTCATTCCACGATTGATCAGGACCCCCGAGGTCGACTTCAACAGACCAAAACCAAGCCAAAGATTCATTTCGTTGACCTCAGGCATTTGGGTCACCCACTGCAGTGCTAATTTTGAGTTGCTCGCGAAGCAGGGGTTTGTATTTCTGAAGCTGGTCTTGCCCCGGCTCAAGTTTCATCATTTGCTTCCTGGTCTTTGTATATATGCTGGCATGGAGGGAGACTGCCTGCTGCACCGACATCACCTGGGACCAAGCTCGAGTTTTCAGGGCCTGGGATTTGGCCTGCCTAACGGTTGTTCGGAACAGGATGGCCTTGTTGCAAAGGTAAATGCGGAGATTGTGAAGGGCATCATTGGCCTGCCCTTCACGAAGCGACATCTCCAGGGGAATCAGATCCTCTGCCATGCATCGTCTGCATCTATCAACCCCCAGGTTTGATGGCAACGGGATTACAGTGAGCTCGGGAGAGTTTGTCCATGTATGAGATGTCTCTGTGAAATCCGCCGGGTCATCATCGAGATCATCTAGAATGTCTACATTCAAGTCCTCAGGTTCATCATCTGCATCAAATCCCTCCCCGAGATGTGTTAGAGCAGACTGAGCAAATCCATCTGTCTGGCCTTGGAGCCGATTGCATTGACGGGCGATGTCTAATCTCTGTGTCTCGGTGGATCTTCTTCCGATCCTTTGGACCTTGATGAGCAATGCAATCTGAGCCTCTTCAATTGCTAACCCTGTTGATATCCACGTCGCCACAGATCTGCAAGAGGGTGCTGCATTGCGGGCGTTACCCTCCTCTAATAATCTAAGCTCAATCTCCTTTTTGCTAGGTGCTGAGTGCAATATTAATTCAGACCTCGTGTTACAGTAACATGGCATGAGTCCCCTGCCAGCAGAACAGCCCTCTGCCACCGCACGGCTATAGACGATACCGGAGTCTCACCAGCTCTATGACGATAGATGACGATAGATGATGATAGACGATAAGCGGCAACTGCCGGCTTAGATAAGCGGTCTGGACCGCACGTGATGACACATGACGACATAGGTCTAGAAGACCTATTTATGTTATCAAGATAGAAGGCAAGCCTCGTGCTGCCTCATGTACTGATAGAAGGATGCCTCATGGATCCTATCTACGATAGAAGCCCGCCTCATGGACGCTATCTCTGACTCATGTAGATAAGCAGATTAGAACCCAGCTTTAGGCTGAGCTTAGATACGAAGAGTAGCCTTATATAAGGTCGAAGATTAACAGTAGACGTTCCTTACTTTAATCTTACTAGGTTTACCCTTGAACTCCTTGTCCCGCTAAAGCTACCTGCTCGACATCGACTCGTACCTTCAGTGACGCCTCTCACTGTCTGTAAACCCTGCTATCATCTCAGCGTAAACCCTCGTTAACCACCACGAGCTACGTTCGAGTACGCAACCTTTGCTTGTCTGTAAAGGCCGACGACTCTCAGCACTCGGTACCACTGTCGTGGTTGTCGCTGTTTAGATCATCCTAGTCGCACACGACCGTTTGTCGTAACACCTCGATGGAGACAATGGAACTCAACGTACCCTTTTTTATATTGATCTCATATTCATCCATCGCCGAAGGATCATTCAATCTGCTTGACTGAGCTATCCTCTCCCTGGCTAACCATTCTGTCTTCAAATGTGAGGGTGCTGCTTCATCAAGTCTGTCAAATGCCTTTCCACTTTCCGAGATGCCATTCCTTGCCAGCTTGTATTTCCGGCATAGAGTCCTTTTCATGTGAATCATCTTGCAGAAATTGGAGTCATTCATCTGATAATCAAGGCATTCCTTTCGGTGGGGAGATGACATTCCCTGAGCAGCAGGGGAGATCAGATTGAGCCATGCCCATAGCGTCTCCATGATCTCTCCATCGATCCGACCAATGCCTTCAATAAAGTTAGAAGCATATCTCACATAGCAGCTGTCCTGATGGCCATGAACGTGCCACAACCCAATTCCGGGAATGATGGTTAGTTGTGGTGCCATTTCTAGAAATCGACTTCGATCCACCCGAACCCGAAAGTGTTTGTTGTATTGACAATTAATATCATAGAAGGTGACAGCCCTGGTGATGCCTTTCATGTTGTGCCGGGAAGCCTCGCAAAGGGCGTAGTCCATGTTCATTTGTCTGCAAGTGACCCATGGTTAACTCGTGAATGCTTAATGGTGGATGTGGCTTGCCTTTCGCCTTTCTGAAAATCCACCATGGAGTGAGGGACAAGCAACCGTG